>NC_086371.1:26954785-27251162 GCF_036324505.1 Eleginops maclovinus
TATACAAAAGAACACCTGGTGTGCACCTTAACCCTTTTCCTACCGGGATGCCCTGTATCCTGCTGTTTTGAAATACTGAAACACTCAATACAGTGGTGCAGGTAAGATGGTAATTAGTTAGCATTTTAGCACATCCGGGCACCCTCATCTTGAAATCAGATTCTCAAAATAAGGTCTGTGGTTATCACAAACAAGATTTACATTTTTATTCAATAAAATCAACACAAAACAAACCACTGATGAATGTCTGAAGCTCTTGCATGTCTTACCAACGGCGGTTGCTAACAGGAGGTTAAATAACATTAGCCACCTTTAGTTTAGCAGTGTTGACATGAAGTCATGTGACCTTGTTGTAGTTAATTTATAGCATTACATTATCTATTTTCTGCTAGTGATTTCTTTTATCCTTCAATATTACAAATGTGGAGATTATCCTGCTGAACAAAAAGTGTATCATAAACATTTGTTTTCCACATTCTGCAATACTCCAAAATCCAATGGAAAAATCCCCTTTATCGAGGGAGCCTTTCCAATGTTAACTTCCAGTTTGGCCTAGAAAAATACGTCATCTTAACCACTTTATAGCCAGCATGGCAAAATGTGGGCCTTCTTAAAGTAACATGAATGACCTGTGACTTTACCAAACAAGCTTTAACCATTCATTTATCCTAAGATCTCAACAACAAGTAGAGTCTGATACGCTATACTATAGAAAAGATAAGACAACAAATCAAACTTTATAACATGGGACCCTGAAACAGCAATGCATCGTTCTTATTCATGAATGCATTTTAAAGGGCTCATTTGGAACTTCCTTCAGTGTTTCATTGCGTCATTGTTACATTGTTTAAAAATGCAGTTGAATAATCCTTGAATGAAAAATGCTCTGCAAGGCTTGAATAATCAAAAAAGCAGATATTCTCCATGAATTAGTTAATTAGTCGACTATCTAAGAGTACGTTATATAAACTGGATGTTCTCTGTAAGGCTCATTGTATCATGTTAGAGGAAAGTCCTGTGCAGGACAGAAATAGAAAAAATTGAAAGGAAGGGTTTGAATCAATTCCCATTTTATTTGTCAGACGTGAAAATGTAATCAGTGCATTTGACCTATCCTAGTAATGAGCAGTTGGCAGCTACTATACAACGCACAGAGAGCAGTGTTGATGCCTGTGGCCTTGCTCAAGTGCACCTCAGCGGTATCTAGGAGGTAAACCAGTGCAAATGCATTGCTTCCGTCAGTTCGGGTACTTGAACCAACTGCCCTCCAATTCCCAAGCCAAGTCCCTTTAGACGCCCCAGTTTTATGTTATCTGGGAAGAACACCTTTTTAAAAGACATGTTTGGACATGTTTTGTTAAAACATGTATTGAATTGTGAATGCATGTGGGTCTTCTGGTTTGTTCTACGGAGGCCAACATGTGCAAACGTGCTAAAACAGCCTAAGACAATTCCATCAGGAGAAATACGCTGCAGTTTCAGAAACGATGCAAACATGAAATCGCAAATGTGTCAAAACACATGCAAATGAAGAAAAGTCTTCACCAACTTGACAAAACATGTGTAAGGTGTACTAAAAGCCCTGCCGGAAGCTCAAAACAAAATGGAAACCAGGGGACACTAAAAAGGGAAGCACACATCTGGGACGGAAGTGTTTGGTGAAGTTCAGGATTGTAAAAGTTGGCCAACTCCTAGTAGCGTTTTTTAGTTTAAGTGTTTTTCTTTATGCAATGGTGAATGTTTTTCTAAATGCTGAATGTGTTGTGAGGTTGGTGATGATGTTTCTTCATTTGCATTAGTTTTGGCCACTGCTTTTATATTTGCATTATTTTCGAAAGTGCAGAGCGTTTCTCCAAATGGAAATGTTTTTGACCACTTGTGTTTGCACTTGTCTGCCACTGTACTCTCCTTCACTGAAAATCTTCTCAGCCTTTACTTTTATGCCACAGGTGCACTCTTATCTTTTTATGTTATATGTTCTTGTTTAGTATATTTGCACTGTGGGACTGCCAGAAACGCTATTTCAATTTTCTGTATGTATAACACATGTGGAAACTTTGACAATAAAGTGGACTTTGACTTTGAAACAAGCATTTCCGATTTGCATTAGACTCTGAAATGGCCAAATTAGTAGCATGTTTAATCTAAAGCGAGTCCTGCCTGTTCAGACCAACGAGAGAGAGACTGCAGTACCAGGTCTCTCTCTTTCGTGATGAATGAGGGGATGTGTTGTAAATCTGGGCTGGTTGGACACACACAAGCGCATGCAAGGGCAAACACACTCACTCACTCACTCACTCACTCACTCACTCACTCACTCACTCACTCACTCACTCACTCACTCACTCACTCACTCACTCACTCACTCACTCACTCACTCACTCACTCACTCACTCACTCACTCACTCACTCACTCACTCACTCACTCACTCACACACATAGAGGTGGTGAATCTGGGCTGGTTGGTTCCTTTAATAAACGAGCTCTGCTGTGCAGGGAGGGCTGCAGTGATGACGCTGCAGAACCAGGGCAGCGTGACACACACACACACACACACACACACACACACACACACACACACACACACACACACACACACACACACACACACACACACACACACACACACACACACACACACACACACACACACACTGGAAGAGTGAACACTCTCACAGCCACATCCTGTCTGCTGATAATTACATCCCCAATATTACATTTCAAGGAAAATGTATTTTGTCCAGGATTTATTTTTTTAAGACAGTTTTAAACAGGTGGTTAAGTTACCGCTGTCACTTGAAATAAAACTACCTACTTGTAATGTAATGTAAGGTAAGGTCTTGTGTGTAGGATTTAGTGCCATCTAGATGTGAGATTGCATGTTGCAACCAACAAAACCCATCCCCTCTGCCCGTCCCTTGAAAAGTGTGTCACAGAAATACGTTGGCCTTTAGCAAGCGTAAAACTGCTATGGTAAAGTAAGGCCTCTATAAAGCCAGGGTTTAGTTTGACTTTCTGGGCTTCCGTAGAAACATGGCGTTGCATCCCTAAGACCCACTCCCTATGTTGAATGGCACTTCCTGGGTGAAAGTCCAGCATTTATATGACCTGTCCACCCGTCCTGAACTTTACCCAATGTAAACTTTGATTACAATGATATTTGTAGTACGTCTAAAAACAGCGTAATCAGGGAGAAAATACAAATGCAGTCCGGTTGCACTCTAATCAAATTTTAAGGAGCAGTTTTGGCTTTAAACCGGAAATCTGGAATGGATCAAACACAAAAGGTTTAAAACCAGACACCCATTTATGATTGATCAATTAATTTATGTAAGCTATGCACAACTCACATCTGATCTCCTCATCTTTATCATGCCCCCCCAGTGCATGGCAGTTCATCAGTAAGTAATGACCCACTGATAATTTGCAGTGAACAATCTAATAATCGCTGATGTGACACTTCCTACATCGTCCAAACTCATTTTCTGTTGATTAAAGTGAATATGCAAAACATAATACTCTTCTACCATGTGTCCATCCATCTTTTAATAGCTGAAACTGAAATGTACTAATATAAAAGAGTTAAATCTTACACATTTTTAGTTGTTTGACCTCTCAACTTTAACCTTTTGCACACATTATTTTGTATCATGGTTACTTTGACAATTTTCTAACCTGCAATCATTTAAATCACAGAGTTTATACTTATATCACCTTTATTCATAAAATTCTATATATATATATATTTGTATTTACATATGTACATATGTAAATACTGTATATCCATGGGGATTTTTCTTGATGTGCCACTTCGTATATCATCCAAACAACTATTTTAATAGCTGACACTGAAGTATAAAAATCCATATGAAATGGTTTTAGAAAAGTAAAATAATTATATTCATTCAGCGTTTCCAATCAATCATTTCCTTCCCACAGGGATTTCCCTAAGGAACACCTGCAGTTGGTCGAAATGTCACTAATAAAATTAAAGGGGGCTGTGATGCTATATTACTCATGTTATTGCGATTACATTGATTATTTTTTTTAATTCAGTACCTATTCCACTTTTTGGATTTGTGGCACACACGTTCTAGCCAATTAAAGGAAAACATAAACATTGAACACCTTTGAGAGATTTCTGGGTGAAATTTCTGGGTAGAGAGCCACCTCCAACACCATCTTATTTATCTTTAGAGAATGCTGTTCCCGGCCTCCGCTGGGTCAACACACAGAAAATATGACAAGGAACTCTGAATAAACCATTTCTTGAGGCTATTCCACAACTTTTCTGAGAAGTTATCAGTAACTTTCTCAACCCTAACCCTAACCCCAACCCTAATACTGTAAAATTGACAATTCAAACACTTGAGATTACCTTGATGCAGAATATTTGGCATGTCATACAACATGATGTGGAAATGAATGAGGTTCTCCAAAGATGATATTCTTACACTTGTTTTGATATTTAAGTTAAGTTCTCGCCAACATTTTATGCAAACCTCTATGTGAAGAAAAAATGTGTTTACAGTAAAACATGGTCTACCTCACTTCCTGTGTGTTTACCTTCCCTACTTGTTCAGGATATTTGACTTACTATCAGTATGATCAACTCTTATGTCATTGGAAAGTAATAAATGGCTAGAAATAACATATCCAGCACCACATACACACACACACACACACACACAGTCACACAGGCTGACACATAAATCACCTCCCGTCTGAATCCTCTCCTCGGGTTCAGGATATTGACCTTGTCATCAGAACGCAGTGACCCTTGAGCAACAAATAATGAACGGTTTGACATCAAAAAGTGCTGAGATAATGAAAGCTGACAGCCCTGATCGTCACATTTTTGCTGCCTGGGCAGGATGGCCTCTACTTGACATTTTGTTTATGTGTTTAGAGTTAACACCGTTCAGTTTTATATGAATCATATGCTCTGTCGTGAAGGAGGGCATCAACCCAAGCAGCAGGTTTAAGCCTTGCTGTGTTTTGAATTTATTTAATTGCAGGAGCTTATGCTCAGGGTAAAACATGGTGTAGTCTATGCTTTGTTTTGAGCCCATTATTTTGTGTCTCCAGGACCTATCTATGGAGTATCTATTTTTGTATAGCTATTTTCAGTTGTTGTGGTTCTAAGCAAAGCAAAGTTGATCATTAGCTCACTTTGGTCCAGAGATGACAATACATATTTTGGAGTGGTTTGTTATTGAATTCTGTAGTGACAATCATGATCCCCAGAGGATATATCTTACTAACTTTGATCATCCACAGACCTTTCTCTTGGTGACTCCATAGGATTGAACTTTTTTGGTTATGTGTGACATGTTTCAAAACAGATTTTGGACATGGTTTGCTTTAAAATGTGGAAAAACATTCATGGTCCCCACAGGATAAGTGCTAATAACTGAGATCATCCCTAGACTTTTATTTTGTTCCCATGGTGAAGTTGACTTTTTTTTGCCTGGTGTGATATCTCTCAAAGCTGTTCACATGATTGCTATCAAATTTGGCCAATTATTCATGGTACCCAGAGGGATGAATCCAAATAACTTTTTTCATCTACGGTCTTTAACCCTGGAACCACCACAAGGTTGACATTTTAGTTTTTTTATTCACAGTCCTGAGAGGATAGATTCTGACTATCCTGACTTTTTTCTAGCAGGTTTTCTATTATTGGCACAGACTTTTGTATAGAAATGAATGTTGCTCATGTATGAATTGCAATAAACTGTAACACATTTTCAAATAGCACCAAAGAACCTGGTGCTGGAACTCAACCTTAACATAATTATCTTTAATTAAAAAAAAATCCCAAATCATTTCCTGATGGGATTGTATGTTTTGAAGGTACATTTTGATTTGAATGTACAGTATTTTGTTAAAATGTAGAAAGATAACTGAGGTATTTTTGAATTTATTAAAAGTGTAAAAGTATGTCTGTTGAGCCTGTTGAGTTCCATTCAAGAGGCATGACCTGATTGGTCACTTTGAATTGTGAAAGCGGGCTCTCGAGCTATAAATGTGACTGGATTGAATCTGGAGGGTGATTTTCTCTGTTGTCCGTGAAGGCACATGAATGTTTTTCTGATATTCTTTTTCTTTTTGACGGCTAAACAAATTTATCCAAGATCACCCTCCCTCCAAGTGTGAGGTTTATCACCTGCAGCTCACATTACAACAGTATATGTTCATATAGTTTTCAATAGGTTTATATCAAGCAGGCCATTTTATCTTTCTAGCTCTGTGTTATAGTTTTCTGCCACTTCCTTCCGAGTCTCCTTTTCTTACTTCTTTCTTTCTCAAGTCCCTCCATCTTTTTTCTGCAGGGGCCTCAGGGGGTGTTGATTATGCCTTTAAAGGACGGCCTACTATAGACCTTTCTCTTTGGGCTCACTGACTTGGCCGTCCATTAAATCCACAGACTTCCACCTATCCAATGATTCTGTGATGTTCAGCGTTTAAAAACCATTACAATTAATACTTACAGGCTTCTCAAAGTGTGCTTGGGTTTATTTAAACATAACTTCTGCATAGCCCAGATTCAGCCCAATAGCTGTCCTTTAAAACCCCTACAAAGGATATTCCTTTCACTGGGGAGCAATGCTTGTCCTCGTGCTGCAGTGACGTGAATAAGCTGTCCTCATATCTCTGCCCAAGGTAAGTTGTTATACGTTGAGCAGAGAGACGGGGATCAAAAGTAGGATCAAACAGCGGTAAAGCAGGTCTGCGCCAGGCCCTGAAAGTAAAGAGCTGAGTCACATATCCATACTCCCAGGTCAATCATCAATCTCCATTCCAATCCTCACCTGTGTTCGGGAGCTCAGGATGATGGAATGAGATTGCAGGCTGTTGAAAGTGGGTTTTTTCTCTGGGTTCAAATTGAAAATAGCCAATAGAAGAGTTTCAGCAACCCACTAGAGAAAACTATGGGTGATACAATAATCCTTTTTGTTGTTTAGTGCAATTCCACTCGCTGAAAGACTTTTAGGTGGCTAAAAAGGAAAGTGAATACAAATATATCCGGAGACAACAGCTCTCTTTCCCTTGATTTATGTTCATTCCATTTACACACCTTAAAATGAACGTCAGTGTTGATGCATTATGTAACTTTAATGTTGCAAAAACCATAATTATGCGAGAGGCTGGTGCAATTTTTGTTTAACCAGCCTTCGAATACACTGCAGTTACTCTACCCTTCTCTTTCTTACATGCATTGTGATTAAAACATGTTTTGTTCATGGTTGTAACGTAATTGTTTTTTTTTGTTGGTAACAATTTATGTTAAGGTACACAAATGCACCATCAACTAGTTGTTAATTAAGATGCATATTAGCAGTACATTGGCTCTTTATTAGTCATTATAAAACACTTATTAATGCCTTACTCTACATGACAATATTCTACAAGTAATACGCCATTAGTTTAGAGTTGTTCCTCAATAACCTTCTAATTAGTGTTTATTTATTGCAAGTAAGGAAGTTGTTGTACATGAGTTTTCGTTTTAATATGTTTTGCTCAATATGGGCCTAATAAGGCGGTAGTACCACAATAATAGTCATTATCCCATATAACACCAAACAAATATGGTCTATTCTTATGTAACAAGACATGAAACTACAGGTGTTTATTGTGTCAAAATGTGGTATTGCTAACTTAGAATATGTTCCCTCTTTTAAAGTGCTTTGCATGACCTTAGGAACAAATATGAAGTCTGAAGCCAAAAGCTTTGACAGTATTATTTATCTAGACAGCTCTGTCTACTAGAAACACTGATAGAGAACGATTAAGCGGTGAAAAGTATCTATTCGTACATGTAACCCAGTGACAAAAAGAGGGTTACAATAGGTATTAATATATATTAATAATGATTTTGCCTCATTTAAAACAAGCAGAGAGGGATCAGCCACTCAGAAAAGGTGGTTTGTTAAGTCCCGCCTCTTAGCTGATTGATTGACAGGTCATGATGCCCTTGTGTCAGTGTGTGGACAGAGAGGAGACATGCGTCGCCTGTGGCGAGTATCGGAGCAGAAAGATTGAATGAGCAATAAAAGTTAACAAAGTTAGCTAAGACTAATGTATCTACAAGCTGCAAACACCATGAAGGAGACCAAAAGAAGAAGCAACCGGGAGCTTTGAAAGTCCCTCTTTCCTTCTCAACCATCTCTGTAAACTAGCAGAATGTTGCTAATGTTGCTAACGCTAGCCTGAGTCTCGCGGCATTCTGCGTGCTTTGTTGTCTGTATTTTAATTTGTGGTTATCAGTGATCACTGTCTACTTTCCATAGCTCCTTACGAAGCTGTAGTATATCTAAATTCCTAAGCAGTGTGTTAAATACAGTTTTATGCTAATTGGTATATTTGTTCTGAGTCTTCAGTTGAGCTACCAAGAGCAAGGTGATATTGATCTGTATGTTTGATATTTGCACATTTATATGTTTGTAAAATTTGTATTGAACATCTTATTGACACTTTTCAAATGTATTGCATGTTTATACCATGTTAATTTTGTCAAAAACACAATGGTCACCTTTCACCTATTGTGTAAGTTCATACAAGCAGGTCACACAGTATGATCACAAACACATCACGTGGTGGAAAATCTGTATTTTATTTAAAAGTACAGGCTGTATATATATGTGTGCTCAGCCTTGGAAAACTTGACAAGTTTTGGGATGTGTTTGAACATCTCTTTAGTGGTTCATAAATAAAAGACATTTCAATGTGTGCCTACTTTGTTCATGTACTGTTGAGGTTCATTTCAGTAGTTGTGTGCTATAATGCATTTACAAAGTGTGAAGAGGAGGCAACTTTAGAATAGGGAACATGTGCAGGTCAATTAGAGTCAAACTACTAGCTTATTGGTTGTAAACAAGACTTCACTTTAGAATAGGGAACATATTCTTAGTTAGAAATACCTAATTATAACACCTGTAGTTTCATGTCTTGTTACATAAGAATAGACCATATTTGTTTGGTGTTATATGGGAGAATGACTATTCTTGTGGTACTGCTGCCTTATTAGGCCCATATTAAGCAAAACATATTAAGACCAAAAACTCATGTACAACAACTTCCTTACTTGCAATTAATAAGCATTAATTAGAAGGTTATTGAGGAACAACTCTAAACTAATGGCATATTACTTGTAGAATATTGTCATGTAGAGTAAGGCATTAATACGTGTTTTATAATGACTAATAAAGAGCCAATGTACTGCTAATATGCATCTTAATTAACAACTATTTGATGCTGAATTTGTGTACCTTAACATAAATTGTTACCGTTTTTGTTTTTGTTTAAGTCTTATTAAAGACTTACATATAAGTGTGACATCACTATGTAACATGTGCTCTTCTATTGGCTAGAGCTCCGACACATTTGTATCAGAGCAGACTGGGCTCTGGTTTCAGACGGTGAAAAAAGAATCCCAGGTAATATGAGGAAAATAAAAAGCTTTTTGAAGATTACATGTCAGTGAAAATAGCCTTAGTGTGGCCCAGGGTTAAGGGTCTTGTAGTAAGGCTCTCTGGAGGCATAGATTAACAGTTACTCAGTGTTTAAAGGATTCTTTATATATTACAGTTTGTTGCTTGCTGTCCAGAGGTGGGTGGGTTGGTGGTAAGTGGAATATGCCAGGGGAACTGTGAAACATCATAACTCAGCATTTAATATTACTGGATGGCAGCACTGTTCCCTGGTGATGTCACTGTGAAAGTGGCTTTAAGTATTAATCAACATTTTAAATGAATTTCCCAAAAATCTGCAAATTAGCATTTTAAGCAATTTTGGAAAACAACGAAAAATATGTATGTTATGTTTATTTAATGTGTTCATTTACATCCTCTTCATCGCTCCGACATTTTTCGTTCGCTGCGGTTGTTAGTCTCTTCAGTGGAGCAGAAGTGTCAGTTGACATTTAAGTCACATGCTTCATGTACTTCATGATTAATTAACTATGTTTCTGTCAGGGCAGCTGCTTCAGATGTTGTTATTTTACTATTTTAGCATTTTTTATTCCGCCCCTCTGTTTCTGTCTCCAACCTCTTCTCACTTCCCCCGTCGGTCTTGCGCTCTTAGAACCTCTCCAGACTTGCCGTTCTCAATCTATCCACCAGATGACCTCAGACTTTCCCGTCATTGACTCCAACATCGACCTGCTCACCTCATTCTCTTTGCCTGTGGCACAATAATCATCATATTTTACTATTAATTCACTAAAGTGTTCCAGTCTGCCTGCTCGTCCACATGTTGGTCAAACAGCTCTAATGCCTTTTGACTAATGTGCGTTTCACATCTCAACACAATGCAATAATCTAACAACAACAGAAGGACAGAGTTCAGCAGAAACACATTATACATACATATACATAATTACATTTAAAAAAAAACAAGAAAATAAAAAAAGCTCAAACAGAAAAAAAAGACAGTTATGAATATAAGAAGAACATGACAGTGCATATATGAATAGTAATCTGATCTTTTTAGGATATTCCAATTTACTGGCCTTGAAGTCAAAATTGTTTGAATGTATATTGTTAAAACAAGGCAAACTGACTGATATTTTTTTAAGACCCTAAGCATTTAAATAAGGGCTCCAAACCTTTTCCTAGCTGATTTAGTTAAAAAACAAAAAAACACCGTGCTGATTTATGGACGTCTCTTTCCAAACGTACATCAACAGGAAAAAAGTATTTTTGGGACCAATGACGTCACAGACTGACACGGAAATTGGAGCGGCCATTTCTAAAATCAGCCCTATTTCATCTAAATAATGGTACTTTTGTTCTCAAAAGTCAGGCCACTATGGCTTCTTGCTCCAATAAGCAACATTCATAGGGATGAACAGGGCTTCCTCTTAATCGCTGTATACAGCTATCTCAATACATCAATGTTTCAACCTCTCTGAGCCCCAGGGTGTAAGACTTAATCCAGAATTTGCATACATGCTTATTTTAAAAGCTCTGCTTTCAATTTCATCTTTAAAACATTTTTTTTTATGTCACTCTTTTTTTCCACATGCCAATGCTTAATGTCTGAGAGTCCACTCTGTGAACCGGCAGTTGACAGCGGATTTAGCAAGAAGCCAACACTTTTAAAGGTGAGCAGTACACAGATCTTCCTCCTGGATTTCGCTGGTGGCCATGGTAACAAAAGAGTAGTGCTGAATCTAAAAAAAGGTTTCAGAACGCTGCAGCCAGAGTGGGAGCAGAGGAAGGGGAAGCTGACTCACATAAAGACTTAGTTGCAGGTGGAGCGAACGCCATATCACACTGGCAGATAAATGGCACAGCCGGAGGGAATATTAACAACCACGACACACACACAGAGCGGGTACATAATTTATCTCGTTACATTGCTGTATATAGGAAAGAGCTATATTGCTTTGGCGAAATCGTTTTAGCAGTTGTGTGTCAGATGGAATTTATTAAGACTACAACTGAGTAACAAAGAAAAGGGAGGATATAGAAGTATGAGAAAGGAATGGAAGAGCACTGTGTGTACATATATTTCAACAAACTGACTGAATTTAATCACCAGCTTACAAAAGACTAGGGCAGAAACAAGTCCTAAAACCTGGAAATAACTTAGCATTTTTATCACTTTCGATTCACTAGTAACAAATCAACGTTTTTATCAACATATATGGCTAAAACAAGCCAAATAAACGTTCATGTTTTGTTCTACGAGATAAAATATGTCTCTAGTTGTGAATGTCCAAAGCACCTACGTGTCTAAAGTGATGGAAGAGACTACAAAACGTCATCACGCCAACACAAGTACGCCCTTAGTTTAGCGGTGGTGATGCGCCGCCATGCGACAATGATGTAGTTAGTTTATAGCCTAGCGTTAGCTTTTTACTTCTTGCAATTGCAGTTACGCTTTAAATATAACACTGTGATGCTAAAATGTAGAGATTATCCTGGTAAATATAATGAATGTCTGTTTGCTGCATAGCTTATTTTCTGCAGAATACCAAAATCCAATGAGGAAGTCCGATGCCAACCTTTGCGATGCTATCTTCTGATTCCGCCTACAAAAACACATATTCGCTCTAGCGCTCTGTATTCAGATACATAAAACAATAAGGTTTATAGGAACTTCTATACAAATATTCCCCAATGGCTAAACAGTGTCTGTGTGCTGTTGAGTCCGCAGATGCATCCATCTAATCTAAAAAGTTGTAGGATTCTAGAACCGCAAATCTAATAACCCATAAACCAACCACTTTAAGGTCTCACAGAACAAATCAAAGTCTTCATTAAGGCATTTGGCACAAAGTTGTTCCAGATGTAAATCAGAAAGGCTTCCATTTTTGTCTGCAGGACACACAGGCAGACCAAGTTCTCCAGAGAGTGATTATAAACTCAAGTGTCAAACTGGGAGACGACTACAGGCTTAATAAAACCCTTTTGTTGCAGAGCTTACACTTATCCGTCCCTCCCACATCTCTCAGTCAGGACTCTGCCGTTGGTTGAAAACCCAATTTCTCCCAAACATCAGCTGTCCTCAGAATTGAAAAGAGAAGAAAAGCGTTGATGCTGCTGTTCCAGTTCATGTCGGGGCATTTCAAGATGTAGAGTCATGCTAGCTGCTCTTTTGGATGTTTTTAGGCTAATTGCTAATGTCAGCAGGCACACAAGTACAATTTGGACATGCCAAAAGTATGCAGTACAAACTAAGCTTGGAATGCCATATTGAAGGATGAACCATTTCCCAGCCAAGTATTCCTCTTGGGTCTTTCCATTGCGTTTCCTATGAGTAAGGAAACGAAGAAAGGAAATAAATTCATAGGATAAACCCTTGGTTCTGTTCTGAACTGTTCTGTCTGCTGCCGTCTGGCAGGCGGTACCGCAGCATCGGGACAAAAAACACCATCCAGAGACAGTTTCATTCCACAGGCCATAAGACTAAAGCTTGAATTATACTTGTTTTAACAGCCCTTACGCTTACGTCTTGCGTTTATGTTAATGACTGGAGGCGTTTATACTTCATTTTGCTTTGTCGGCGGTTGCGTGTGCTGCGTGGCGATTCCCCGCCAGGACAGTAGGTGGAGCAGTGGGTTTTCCAATGACGACCTTAGAGAGTACGCTTTCTACCTTGACGTTCGAAAACAGCTGGGTTTTATTAGGGGATGAAACCGGAAGATGTGAACACGCCGCCGGACGTGATGTAGATAGTGGCTTGCGCCAGTGCTTACGTCTTGCGTCTTACGTAAAAGTTAGAAAAGTTGAGGTGACACACGCGAGCACGCAAGGGGGGGCTTGCAACCGCGCAAGGGCTTGCGATGCATCTTGCGTTGCGTCTTTTTTCACCGACTATAAATCAAGTTTAAGGGCCCTTTCACATTCTACGCAAGCTACGCGGATGCAAACGCAAGGAGGGTTTGACGCGTACTTAAGTAGCAAAATGTGTAGTCCAGATTTTTGTAACGAGACGCAAGCGCGACTGCCATTTCACGCGTTTCCGATAGGGGCGCTGATGAGAACTACTGTACTGTACTGTACTAAATCGTTATTAACAGAAGAAGTACTACCATGGCTGACAACGAGGAGCGTCTCTGTGAATTAGTTTGTGTGCCCCAGCATATTTATGACACTGCGAGCGCTTCACATTCAGACAGAAACTTAGTTGAAAATGCATGGCGATAAATAGCGCTGGACCTAGATATCGATGTTGATACCATCAAAAAAAAGTGGAAGCAGATAAGGGACCAGTTCGTGCGAGCCCAGAAAAAATGGAAGGAAGCAGCAAAAAAGTGGCATGGAGCAGCTGAGTTTCGGCTACCCCGCAATACTTTCTCGTTTCGGTTGGCTTGCTGAGTACATTTCATTTCATTTCATTTTTATTTGTTCCGCTCATGATGGTGCACAACATAAGAAAAAAAAGAAAAGAAAATCAATTCACATTCAAAACACAACTATTTACACATTCCATGAGCGAAAAGGAGCAAGGAGAAGAATACGGTTTCAAGGTTTTATTTGTCATATGCACAGCAGATACAGCTATATGTTGGCAATGAAAATCTTATGTCGCGTGCTCCTCCAACAACTCAACATGCATGGTGCAAATAAGATAAATAAAATAGTGCAAAAAGAGAGAAGAATATTTACAATATCAACAATAAAGATTTGAGGATGTGAAATATATACATATGTGGAATACATTGAAAGTATTTAAATACTTTACTCTGTTGAATGAGGAGGTATGGACAGATGCATATATTATGTATAACAGATGTATGGCAGATATGTATAATATATAGATATGTGTACTATAAACAGATATGTATGGCAGATGTGTATAATATATATATATATCCAGTGAGTCAGGGAGGGAGGAGGTGATAAAAGTTTTGACTAACCGCTCAAAGCACTTCATGATGATGGAGGTGAGTTCAACTGGGCGGTAGTCATTGAGGCAGATGGGTTTTGTCTTTTTGGGGACAGGGACAATGATGGACTCTTTAAAACATGTGGGGACTACAGACTGGAGCAGTGACCTATTGAAAATGTCTGTGAACACATCTGCCAGCTGAACGGCACACACCTTGAGAGCACGGCCAGGGATGCCATCAGGTCCTGGAGCCCTGTGTGCGTTGATCCTTTTCAGAGATCTACACACATCTGCACTGGTTAAAACCAGTGAGCAGGGATCCTGGGCCTTTTGTGCCTCCACAGCCGGGGGCTTCTCAAAGCGTGCATAAAATGTGTTCAGTTCATCTGGGAGAGATGCAGACACTTCCTCAGCACCACTCGTTGTCCTTTTGTAGTCTGTTATTGTTTTTAGTCCAGACCACATATTCCTGGCGTTGGAGCCCTTGTAGTTCGACTCCACCTTGTCCCTGTATTGTCTTTTCGCACTGCTAATAGCTCTCCGGAGTGCATACCTGGAATTCCTGTACTCATCCAAATCACTGCCGCTGTGCGCGATGGCCCGTGCTTTAAGTTTAGCTCGGACCTCGCCGTTTATCCAGGGCTTCTCATTTGGGAATGTCCGTACAGTAATCCGCGGCACGACGTCATCGATGCATTTGCCGATGTAGCAAATGACCGCGTCAGTGTGTGTGTTTATATCGTCCTCCTCAAACACACACCACTCCGTGATGCCAAAGCAGTGGCGGAGAGCAGAGTCAGACTGCTCGGACCTGCCCCTTACTCAAAACATAGGTACAAAATCAAAATAGATGGTCTGTCAATTATAGTTACTTACAACAAATACTTTCAGTAACGTGAGAAAAGAAACAAGTGACATACACACTAATTCACAATCAACTAAGGAAACAGATTACCTGCCACTTCATAAAGTTTAGTTACTCTTTTTTTATACATCTTCTTGAACTGAGAAATATTTATACAACCCTTTAAATCATTCTGTAGACAATTCCACAGTTTGACTCCAACCACTGAAATACACATCTGCTTTAAAGTAGTCCGTGCATACTGATGCTTAAAATAAAATTTCCATCTTCGGTCCTCCTCCTCTGAACTAAAAACAAACATTTTTTGTAAATGTTCTGGTACTTTTTGCCCTGAATGAAACTAGTAGTGTCTGGAACTCAACTAAATCCTTAAGTTTCAATATATATGTATGTGTGTACTATAAACAGATGTGAGTAGACATTCACAGAGCTCAGGAGTTCAGCAGTCTTATAGCCTGTGGTATAAAACTGTCCCTGGATGAGTGGTGTATCGCGTCTGACAAGGCACAGCGCAGCAACTGACGACTGTTCTATGTACTAAAAATACGTGCGTGAACCTTGCGTTTACAGCTGCGTCCGCGTAGCTTGCGTAGACTATGAAAGGGCCCTAAGACTATTAAACACCTGAGCTTGCATTATCCTTATTTATGTTAATTGTTGGGACTATTATATATACTGCCCCGGAAAGATACCACTTTAGCATTATAATTTACTCTTGTTTATTATTCATAGGTTTGTCTTTGAGTTACATTTTTATATATTTTTTTGTATTGTATTCTATAAATTACTGACAATGTGTCTCTGTGTTTGAATTCAAAAGACACTGGAATGGCTGCCATACATGTAGAGATAAAGATTTTGAAAAAATGTGGAGTGGTCTCTTGATTTTTTCAGAAGCTGTATTCTTTTGTAATAAAGATGTATGTCTTGTAAATGCACTGTTGAGGAACCCGAGGCCTAAGTTTGTCATTCATTGCGTAACTACACCGAATGTTGAAAAACCTTGAATCCAGCCACATTCCATTTAGCGGGGGCCACTTTATTTTCCCTTTCTATCCATCAACAAGAGGCTCTTCGACTGCCCCCTTTTCCCCATCACCTGACCCATCCATCTACTCTCCCATTCCCATTTCCTCTTCCTAACCCTAACGGGGCAGCTCTATTCGATCCCTCCCAAAACCCTTTAAAGTTGCTATACGTCTTCCTAGTCATGTAGATATGAACCTTAACATGGACCTGCCTGACAGTAATCCTACATATTACATGCAAATAAGCCTTGAACTGAAGGGATTGTCCTTCATCTGCATTTTAGGTCCAATCCCTGTCACCTGTATTAACTGAATCATTAAGCCCTTAAAATTGCCATACAAAATGACTCGTTACACGGAATCTTAGGGGAAGCTTCTTTGACAAAAGTGTTGCCAAAGTGTAAAAAGAAGTATTTCACACTGTAGTGCTTTAAGTCCTGCTCTCAGAAATCAAAGGATGAAAAATACCACATTTAGCAACGTCAGAGCTGGTACAAAAACACCAGAAATACCTTGAAGTGTTAATGCCAGATGTCAGCTTTCAACAATAAGCCATCGAGGCAAACAAATAAAAAAAAAGAAGGAAGGTTATGCTTTGTGAAGATCAGCGCCGAATGCTTAAAAAAAAGGTCCTTGGCTAATATGATACAGCAGACACACATACAATATATAGAGAGAATGACACCAGACAGAGACCTTCGTAAAGAAAAATGTCTTAGGAGAAAGCTATAACTCTGTGACAACAATAACATGGCAAAATGAAAGTTATATAATTTAATGAAGTTTAGGTTAAATGTGTTTTTCCCCTGCAAAAAAAGCCTACACGATTCAGGCACAGTGTTCCTTTAAAGACTCCTTGCAGTTTTATTTAGTCCTTTTTCAATATCTTTGTCCCAATAAATCCTCGAAAGTCCCACCAAAATGTCTCAAAAGGTGGAAATAAAGTACCATCACTACACTATATGCAGGGCTCAATACCTCTCTCGAAGCTAGAGGTTGACAACTGCCTGTAACAGTTGTCAACATGCCCTTGAGCAAAGTATTTAACCCCCAGCTGTTGTGGTAAGTGCTCTGAGACCCGGGGGAGCTGCTGGCTGTAATGTGCAGCAGTGTGCTGAATACTGCAGGCTGTGTCATTAAAAATGGCTGGTTGGTCAAGAAGTTTTTATTGTTTCCAGGATTTTTTTTTCTTATAATAATTTAAACTCTCGAAGTTTCACAGCATCACAACAGCGAAGAACACGTCTCTGGTTATAGTTTAAACTAGCATAATTACATTTTTTATAGCGCCCCGCAGCAAAAGAATGAACACGATACCAATGATTCAACAATTACTGTGCCAAATGCTTCCACAGCTCGTTTTCCAGCCTGTTCTCTGCTTAGAAACAAATCCTCCCCATCCCAAATGATCCGTGAATACATCAACGTTATGTGACAATCCTTAAATAAGGTTCCTAAATCTGGATACATTACTAAAACTGCTATCCGGGCCAAAAAATGGTTTGCTACAGTGTGTTTCTGTAAAAAAGAGCAAGGAATAATCAGACATCATTCCCCTGTTGAACAGAAGGAGCCAAGTGCTCAGAGACACACCAGCGGTGCCAACTGTCCCATTACTGCAGAAGAAATATTGATCCAAACTGTTAGCACACTTTATTCTAGCAAACAGTGAACAGCTTGTGTCCTATTTAGAAAGACACAAAGTGAATGGACAATCAGGTGTTACCTTTTCATTTCTTCCAACTGTCATCCCACTCGTGACCTGAGGTTCAATTCTTATAAACTGACTCTCTAGTGACGCTAATGCCTCCTACAAATTAGGCTTTGTTATGATTTATATTAGGGGGTTCGAAGGACCTAAATATTTAAATGAGATTAAAAGCATGATTGTTCAAAGTTAATGGTAAATAATTGCACATTTTTGTACAAAATGTATCCGAAAGGTTGATTTTTGAAGTGTTTAAGTCGCTTATCAACATGGAAGAGCACAAAGAGGCTAGTCTATGCTAATGTGTGTTTGGTTTATAATGGAAATCAATTGAGGACTTATTCTGCTCAGTTCAGATTCATATGTGTGTTTTGTGGCTTCACTGACATGTCTCCATGCTTTAATGTTCAAAAAGCTTCTTTTTTTTCACATACTGCCTGTGCTGCAGCACCTCTTTTCAATCTGAATCTGAAGCCCCTGTTTTAGGGGATGAGCTGCCAACCCTTTCTGTAATGTAACAAAATAAATCAAACCCTATTAAGAGCTGTTTTTTTCTTAAAACATATTCAAGAATCAAGATTAATGTACCTACGTTTGATTGATTCCAACCGAAACTTAACCTATAAGGCAATATACCTCACCCCTAGTGAGGGGCCCAGGCCTTCGTATGTTTTTCTGTATTTGGCCCACAGTGAAAACAGTTTGGACACCCCTAAAGTAAACAAAGGAGTCCAATGAAGGTGTTTCAGGCAGGGGGGAGGGGGTTGGCCGGATTCTGTGGGAGATAAACTCCCTCTGGAGGGAACACAGGAATTCTAACCTTTGCAGACCATTTACGTGCACAAAAACCTATATAACAGGAATGGGAGAACCCAAAAAAGCCTGAGGCCTCTTTAACACTGACAAATAATGTACTACTTTTAGGTAAACACAACACCAGACATTAAGTAGTTGATACCAATATTCTTTTAATTTAAATTACATTTAAATTCTATTTTACCTTTGCGCAATAGACTATTGTACTCCATATACTATTGAGGGTTTCAGGTTGATCAATCCATCCCAGGGTGAGATAAACACAGCTAATAGAATGAAAATATTGAAATAGCTGTCCTCCTAGTGTTTCAACACCTACAGTATTTGTTGTTCAAAATGTAGTAAAATAAGTATAAAAAGAATGTGTTAATAATATAACAACAACAAATTATTACTTCAATCTTGTCATCCATGCTGCTTTTATTCACTTTTCTTTGATATTTCTAGCTAAACAGTAAGGTGCTAGGCAGAATGGACCGTTCACCAACATTGTCTGGAAGTGAGAAAACACTGAAGCTCCTGTGTTCTATATTTGAGCAAACTGTTTCTGAGCCATCACCCCACATGTGATGAAGAGCACAGGAACAAAACTTCTACGTAGATTTAAACCAAAGAACAGAAACCTGGGCTGACAATGACTCATACAAAGTTGTGACCAAGGGATATGAACGTACAAAAACAAGTCCTGACCAACAAATGGAACACACACAAACCCACAAATACGACATCCGCTAAACCTTGCCCACGGCGTTATCCCATTTTAATGCACTCAAAAGGTCAGGCTATCAAAAAAAATGTTTTATAGAATAATGAGACGATGCATGAATACCTGAAACCCACGGACACCCTCACCGTCCAGCCTGTATACAGCCGCTCTCAATTATGTTGTTTTGCTTCACAGGCGCACCGAGAAACTGCTGACATTTACTGGGATTACAATAGTCTGATTATGTTTACTGACACGAATAATAATATCAGGGATTATGGTGTTCAAATTGCCTTTTGTTAGTGAAAGTAGTCCATTTAATTACATACAAGAAAACCAAACGTGTGGAGTTACTGGTGTGTATCTTTTTAATTCTGAATTTGAAGGCGGAGAAAATGACACGATCCACTTCAATAAAAGCTCATTCAATACAATTTGGTTTAGCTGTTTATTATTTAATGCAGACTCAAACAATTTTTTACTAATTCATTCATTCAAATATAAGACTTAGGCTGCAGTCGATCACAAAGACTACGTCCTGTGTCTTTCTTTACCTCGATAAGAGACATCGGGTCAAGATGTAAAGGAGAATTCATATTGACATAAGTAAGGGAAAAGAAATGGGGTGTTAAGAGAATCCGACTGCAGAAACACCGGGCTATGTAATTATGAAACGGCGCATGCTATTAACTTTGACCCACTGTCGCTTTAAATGTAGCTTCCGCAAGGAATTGTGGATCGGCATTATCTCCTTTTCTCTGGTAATGGATGTTCGCCAATGCTGAAAGAGAAAAGAAAGAAGCACTGAGGCCCCCTTTCCTTGGCATAATTCTAACAACTGTTATCATGGCTGCCCTTTAGATACCCGGGTCATTTCACTCAGTTAGGAACCGTTCAGAGCATAGACGCCGATTTATGTTTCTGCCAGTGGGTGCTCAAAACAGTGGAATGTAGGTAAGTGACTTGACCCCCTTAGGTTGTTCTTGGGCTTAGCTCAGGTTGTAGGAGTGCTGCATTAGAATAAAAGCTAATGACATAATACTTAAACGATCAAAAAATCATATTCACATGCTGTTTTAAGTCATCTTTACCATTTTTCTTTGTCACAGTTGCCAAAGTCTGCTACCATTTGCTAACTAGCGCTAGGAACAAAAGTACAGTACACAATCAAAGTTAAAGTCAACCTGATGATGGCATTACCTTATTTAAGTCATTAGGATTTATCCTCTGGGTACACTGAACGGAAGGGTATATCGACTTTCCATCTTAAAAAACATTTGAACTGAAATGCTAAGTCTTAAACGTTATCAAAAAACATTTAGCAATCCAATCCATGTCAATGAGAAAGCCACTCACTCCATTCAAGCCAACACTGGAACCAGTCACAGGCCTGTTTCGATTTTGAGGTAAGAAATAAGAAAGATGTTGGAGAACATTTGAGTAACTCATATCTTATCTATGTTGTGTCTCGTCAAAAATGTTAGTCTTGTCAAGTTTGTTGTTTGGGTCATCATGCCCCAGGTCTATGGTTGGTCAGGTTTTATGTTTTGTTTAGTCATTGTTGTCTTGTCTCCCACTTCCTGTTTTATTTTGGTACTCACCTTCTGTGTCTCATTCCAGGTCCCTCCCCGTCAGCTTCAGCCCCGCCCCTGATTGTTTCCACCTGTTCCCTGTCACCTCGTGTTTAAATAGTCCTGTCTCCCCCTGTCTTGTGCCAGTTCGTCTTGTCCTGTCTGTGGGTCAGTAACCAGCGTACCAGCATTTTGTTTATTAATCCTCCATGTGAGCATCTTGAGTTCTTGTTTTTGTTGTGCCTTTTTGGAAATAAAGTATGTTTTAATACTTTAACTCTGTCTCCTGGGGTCGTCCATTTGAGTCCTACTGCATTGTATTTAAAGTTTGTGACAATCTACATCTTTAGCCTCTTGGAAGGTCAAAACAAAGAAAGCACAATATCAGACAGTACAGACCTATAAATACTGCAAACAGAAAATAGCACAAAATGGTCGGATAAAATCTTTATTAAGACCATCAAAGAGGTTTGAAGGTCGGTGAGCGCAGAGCTAAGCAGCTTTTTACCATTTTTCATGCAGGCCAACATTAAAAGCACAGGGGAAGTGAATGACAAATGTAATTCTTTAAAGGCTCCTACAGAATTTGGGAATGCTTGTATCGAGGCTCAGGATGTTGGCGTATTGTCCTTTAATCAAAATTTGCTTTTGTTAATTGCAGTCTATGAGAGGCCAATTGTAAAGCGCTTTGTCCGGCAACGTAGAAAGGTTCTATATAAATGCAGACAATTTTACCATACTTTCCAAATGGGTTAATTACAATTCCCAGAGGTTACTGACAGAAAGGAAGATTAAAAGAAAAGAAGGAAGTCTGAGATCCTACACTAATCCTTCTCGCCTTTGAGCGTTAGCTTCAGTGTGTTGGAGGTGCGATGTGCTGTTGAAAGAGGATAAATTAACTGTGTGTGTTTGATTAGAGCAGGTTGAGTGGGAAAGAAGTGATGGCCTGAGGGAGGAACAACGCTGAAAGAATTACAACAACACCCGATATAACCCTCACTCACTAGACTCAACAATGCAACACAAACTTCTCCGCCCGTCTCTACGCTTTCTCACCGCACACACACCGATGCACACAGTCTCTTTCGCTCTCTCTTATCCTGTCTTTCCCACTCTTTTTCACCCCTTTCCCATCACACACACACACACACACCTGCAATTACTGCGTTAGCTCTTTCAGAAATGGGCCACTCTCGAATGTTTTCCTTCCCTTTCTTTTAATATTTTTTTCCCTCTTAATTAAGAGACGGTCGGACTCATAATACAAGAAAAGCCACTGACCCAGTTCTCTGGCAGCGCGCTCGCTTCTCGCAGTGCCATTGCCAGAGACTACAAAAGGTAAAAAAAAGCCTTTTTGATGATCACAGTTTAATGACAAACAAGGTGCACGCCGCATGAGCCGATCCAACGTGGAACACAAACAACCTTTATTTACTGCATGAAAGCCGACTCTCACTAAGTGGCTTGCGCATTTGGCTCGCTGAGAGCAGTGGCGGTGTGTGTGCTGTGTTTAAGTGTGTGTATCGTTGGGAGGTAGATGTGTGGGGGCAGCATTTACCGCCAAGCTCCGTAGAGGCGTGTGTCTAAGTGCTGCGTTCATATTAATTGGGAATAATCATCTGAGTGGGAGAGGTAAAACACAGTTGTTTGACGTCTAGTGTAAACGCATTACGGCTCGATGCATTTCTGACGGACAGCTTTCATTCCCGATCTGCCTTTGGTGTAGGCCTACTGGTATATGGCATCAATTATGGAATCAAACCTCAAAGGAAAATTTGGGTTCGAAAACCATCAGATAATAACTGCAATCAAAAAATAATTTTCATTTCAAGTAGAAATTCTCACACCAATAATACGGTAAACCTAACCCAAAACCCCAAACCCCAAACCCCAAACCCCCTAACCTAACCTAACCTTATTTATCTATCTAATTGACAACTTACTTAGAACTGTTTATTCTTGGTTTCCATGATCAAAACATTTTGCTAGTATGGTAAATTGTACTTTTTGACCAGCCTGAGACAACTTTTAAGGGAGGTGAGCAGACCAAAGGGTTGAGTGAAAACAATACAGACTGCTTATTTGCCAGACTAAGTATTCACTAGTATGACTGTCAGGTTGAAGATGATGACATAGCAAATTCATTTTGGCATCACTTCATAAATCAGCTAATAATCATGCTAACATTGAAAGGACACAGGGTAATCTCTGCAGTGGAAAACAGACCTAAGAAAAGAACTGGTGGCAAAAGTGAGTCGAGTTAAGGCCACATGCAGGGAAATAGTACATTAGCGGATGTATAATAGACTGGAACATTTTTTTTTACTGTCAGACAGAAAATATTAGAATTAAACAGGAAGTGGTGTCAAAATCACCTTTATTTATACAGGTATTTCACAAACTCAGAATTTAGAGAGAGGTGGTTACCTACCAATACATTTTGAATGTTAGAAACAAAATGACAAATAAATGTGTTTATTTGACATACAAAACAATACAGTTTTATTTGTAAATCACTTTAAAACCTCCAGACCAATGTGATGTGCAGAGAATTTAATAAATAAATAAAACACTAAAATCACTCAGCTCAGATCACAACCCTATAATTAGTAAAATAAAAAGGTAAAAACTCAAATATACAAGACACAAATAATAACAACCATATAGCTAAAATAATGGACAATTTAAAAGCAATAAAAAAAAAAAAACCTACAAAGTGTTGAACACTAAGGAGAAGAGGGGGGTTTGAAAAAGTGATTTAAAAACAGACAGTGTAGAGGCCTGTCTAATTTGCAGATAAATTGTTCTGCATTTTAGGGCACACAGCAATGAAAGCACGGGCCCCTAAGAGCTTTCATTAAGTTCAGGGCACATTCAAGAGCAGCTGACCTGGGAAGGTGGGTGGGCGAATAGGGATGTAGCAGCTATGAAGGGTACGAAGGGTGGGGCCAGAAAAAAAAGTGAATAAAATACATGGAAAACAAATCCTAAAATGTGGAGTAATTCCCCAAATTTAGTGAATGTGCTCTTGTGTGCCAGTTAAAAGCCTTGCTGCTGCATTTTGCACCATCTGCAGACGAGTGATGGAGGACCCACTAACCCCCATGTACAGTGCATTACAGTAATCCAGCCAAGTGGTGACGAAGGCGTGGATTACTGTCTCAAAGTGCCCTCTCGGAAGAAATGGCTTTTTTTTTACCAACTGCCTCAGATGAAAGAAACTTATTTTAACTTCTGCTCTGCTCTGATCTGACTCTCACGCTCAAGTTCAGGGTCCATTTTAATTCCAAGGTTTGTGATAGTAGGCTTGGTGTACTGAACCAAGGACCCCGGAACCAAAGGAGTGTTTACAGTGGTGCCACCAAAAACACTCAATTCTGTTTGTTCGTATTAGGTGGGTGACTGTGGCTGCTAGGAAGTGCGGCTGTCTTTCAACCAGAAGGTTGTGAGTTCAATCCCAGCCCTAGCATTCAACATGTTGATGTATCTTTGGGCAAGATACATAACCCCGATTTGCTCCCGATGGCATGGCTAACGGTGTATGGATGTGTGTGAAAGGAAGTTAGAGCAAAAAAAAGTGTACTGCTCTGTATGAATGGGGTGAACATGTAGTATGTAAAGTGATTAGAGGGGACGAAAAGACTGGATAAAGCGCTATATAAGTACAACTCCATTTACCATTTTAGAAATGTGCCCACCATTCAGGCCTTTATGTCCTCAAGACAGTTTAACAGTGGGCTCACAGAGTAGATGTCCACATAGATCTGACTATCATCTGCATAGCGGTGGAATGTCGTATAATCAAGGTTCCCAAGAAAAGGCTTGAAAATATAGTTTGCAGAAATCTATTTTAATCACCACACTTTCTCAGTATTTACAATCTAAACCTGGTATGAGCTGTATTAACTATACAATTCCTCTTTTCAGCATTTGACATTACAAATTGGGGTCAGATAATAGTGGAAATGTCACGTCTTCATTGCTTCACAGTGTCCTGAGCTGCAGATAAGAACTGAATCGTGTCTCGATCCAACGTCAGTTAGGATAGACATACATGGATCAGATATTTTCATAACACTGTGAACAATTTGATCATCTAAAGGACATGCTTCTGAGCACAGGGGGAAGTCTGTAAAAAGAAAATTGAATTTAAGCTGAAGGATTACACAGTGTTTGACTCATGTGAAACTCTCCACTGGGTAACTTGGAAAAGGTCACGCTAAAACTATGGCTCTTTACTTTCTGACAGAAGTGTTGACATTCTAGATGTACAAGGTTTTCACATGATAGGTGACATTTAAAAAATGTCCTAACATCATCTGGCAGTAACACGCATTTCTTATAGGTGCTAGTGGTCAATACTAAAATCCAAACTATTACGTTTATACGTTTCCATCTTCTTGGATAATTGATAATTTAAAAGCATTTTCTAAAAATATTGACTTTTGTGTCACCAACATCGTTTTGATTAATGTTCTTGGTACCAAGAATATGTACAGAATACTACAAGGCAATCTCATCATTAATAATTGAAATGTCTTACTTAGGTCTTAAGTGTTGGTCAGGTCGAACACGGGTTTCCTAAATGGAAAATCAGGTAGTAATCAGCTTAATAAGATACATTCAAGTGTATTTCATGTATTATTTATTTGTATAACCACAGAGCTAGGCTGATTCAATGACTTTAAGTACCCATTTGGCTTTGACAGTGCACCTCTTGAAGACATTTTGAGTCACTTTGTGGTTGTTTGTCCTTGTTTAAAAGTGTTTTTTGGTAGTTCTTTTCTCTTCCTGTCACAAGTTTGACACATTTATAGTTGTTTTTGGTTTCCCATATCATAATTCTCATGTCATATCAGATCCCGCCTTCCTCCAGGCTCTTGCAATCATCCCCTCACCTGGTCTCTCCAGCCCTTCCCTTCACCTGCTACTCATTCCCTAATTAGCTCCACAGTATATAAACCACCTCACTTGTCGTCTGCCAGATTGTCTTGTTTATTTTGCCAAGCTCTGCAGTGTTTCATATCATATTGTGTAGTTATCTGTTCTGCCCGGTTTTGACCCTGCCTGCATGCCTGATTTCGGACCTCGAGTTTCCTGCCTGCCCCCTGATTGAAATAGTTTGCCTGTTTGATGGATCGCCTATTTCTGAGCCCTTATTCTTCCCGCCCCTTTAATAATTGTTTGCCTGACTGCTTGATTTCCTGGTTTTGACCCTGCCTGTCCCTGACCTGAATAAACCTAACATTTTGAACATTGGAAGTATCTGTGTTGTGTTATTGGGTTCCGATCCGTACCTGTGAATGCAACACTTTTTTGTGTTTAGTTTACGTTTCTTCCTGGTTGGTACATGTGACCTTGGGAGACTTAGTAATTCAATTCCAGGAAGCCTTGACACTAAAGTCCCCTGTGCCTGTGCCCGGTAGGCCTTTTCGATAATCCATCCATGATCATAAGGCCCGGCTGCAAGAAGGGGAAAAGGTCATAAACTAGTAGAAGAATTAAAATTTAGGATTTTAAAAAACAGAGCAATACAAGCATTCTTTTGGGATCCAGTTACTGAGACAATGTAAGTACAATATTCAACCCAATTAAAGCAAAAGATTGGTCTCCACCACAAAAAAAAATGTCACTGGAAGCTAATTTCCAAAAGAATCAACCAAAACAATGCACTAAAAAATCCACTGAATGCTGTTTATGCTGTTATTTGATTAACCAGCAAGTATCTAAAGATTGATCCAATAGAAAACACTGACATTATATAGGTTGTGTATTCAATTTGCCATAATTCAGTGAGCATCCCTATCTTGTAAACTTGACTCCAGTCCACTTAGGAACTCCATTTTAATTTACCGAGTGGTTTATTGCAACATCGTGCAGCCACAACCTCTGGAATAAAACGTAGCTTTCTTTATTATTTTTTTTACTGTTGCGTTAAGTAAAGCAGCAATCACAGTGCATGCTTGGAATGTTAACTGTGGAGCTTGTAGAGCAGGCACACACACACACACACACACACACACACACACACACACACACACACACACACACACACACACACACACACACACACACACACACACACACACCACTTCTTACCTGGATCACGGCCAAATCTTTGAGCAGCGAAGAAGAGAATGCTGCCTGCATAGATTTGGGTAGAGCAGCTACCTTAGCACTAATATATACGTGTATATTTATTCAGGGCATGCAGGGATGTTGGACGGCGATGCGGCTTTGTTCTCAGCTCACTGACCATCTATAGTGCGGCATGCTGGCAGGCTAACGCACCGCCACACCACGGCCAGCCTCTCATCAGTTCTGCAACACTGGGTCTCTGGAAAACACTGAGCAGAAACAAAGACTTGTTTTCTTTCACTGACTCTGTTATTATGAACACCCCCAAGATAGCGCTGCTCTTTTAAATGCTTTCTAATTGTGTTGTTGTGCATTTTAAATTGTGTATAATTGTGCAACACATTGTCTGGAGACCAGCTGCTTAATACAGTAACTAAAGTACTTTGTAATGATCCATTTCCATGTCATGTATTCTGCCATGATCATTTTTATTTGTGTTTCGTGTTTTATTTGCAAAGGCATTCTCTCCCTGTGTCTTTGTGTTTTCCACCTTTTTGTAATTGCCTGCCGCGCCCTGATTCTATCCATTGAGTCTGTCGTTTTTTTTCAAACCCAGATAGCATTAACCCTACCCATTTCCACATTACCAAAGCATCGACGCAGCTACAGTCCCTTCAGAGAGCATCTGGTTCAAAGTAGAATAAAAATAACGCTATTTTAAAGTGGAAAAAAGGATCAGTTATGAATAGCTGAGTAAATGTTAATTCATCTTTTAATGTTAATTCACCATGGACTTAAGAAGAATACACAAGCAAACAATATGTAGCATATTAGCATGATATTTTAGTTTGTCTCGTTTGTACAGGAGTACAGTATTTGAGTAAGTTGGTTTGTTTCTTTCCACCACATTCAGAGGACAAAATATATTCAGTTTGCCCCAGAATGCTGTAATGTCTGTCAGCATGCCTTGAACTAATCGATAGACAGCGCAAATCGGGTTTTTCCAAAACTAGAGTAGACACGATATAAATTGAGTGCTGTTAAAATGTGGACGTTCTCTTTACGTCCATGACGCAATCACGCAGAGCTACGTTAACGTGAAGTGGGCGTGGTTATATTTCAAGTGGATTTGATAAACTACAGATGTAATGGAGGTTGAACCAAATTTAAAGATACAATAAAGATATTGAAATAACAAACAAGAAGTAAAAGTAAGATCACACTCTATGGCAATATATTACACGTTTATTGTGATATATACAGTGTTGCATTAGTATTAATAAGATAGTAATGTTTCACAGTTTAGAAGTGTTTGGCTGCTGTTGGTGAAGTATTCAGACAGCACTCTAAAAACGCATTACATACTTTTCTGTCCCCAAATATAATAGCCCGTATGTGGGCCTTTCTAAATGTCAGTGAGAATGTGAATAAAGGGACCTCTGAGGCACGTCTGACACACTGCTCTTACTTGCCAAGTGGCACCATTGAAATCATATGACAGCCTGTGAAGAGTGAATATGGGCCTTTCCACTCTAATGAACACACACACTTTACAGAGACAATGACACCCCTGATAACCATGGACACGGCACCTCAATACACAGCTATTCTCGCATTGGCAAAAAGAAAAGCGACATGCCTTCTTTTTATCACTACTGTCAAACTCAAGTACACCCCATGATCCATTGGCAGCCTTTGACATCCCTCAGAACACATGAATATGAACCTCCATCTCTTTTAGTCTATGATTATCTTCACCTTTATTATTGCTTGCAGAACAGTGCCAATTCAGTAGCATGGAAACACGCCCACACGTATATTTCTACTATTGTACGCACAAAGTTGAACCAATCAACGATCATTCAACTCATATATAACAAATAAGTAATATTAAAATATATATTATGCTGGTTTACAGGTTAATAATTGCAATTTGGGATCCACTGGTGTTTTTATTTTTATTTTTTTCCCTTTCCTGTAGCGAGCCAGGCCAATGTGTCATTGTCTACGTCCTTCCGGCCATGGTATCCATTCGGTGGCCGGGGTTTTTGGGCAGCTGGTTGTTATGTGCTGTACTGTCTGTGATGGACTCCCACACTAGCTGAGTGCACAGTTTACAATACTCCTCTTCTTCAATGCTGCACCATGATGCCGGTTCTCAAGCAGTTGAGGATCATCCATTAATTTTGGGGCAGATGGTTCTGCTGTCTTCCACTGATCCTTCCATCTCGTCTTGATTCAGGTGGCCTTAGAAGCATCAGCTGGTACTGGTACACACATTGTGGTGTCTCTGTGTCTACTGGTCTGTAACTTTTAAAGAGGGCCAGCGCGGCTGCTTTCGCCTAATGTCAGCCAGGGCAGTACCAGCAAGGACGGGCAGTTGGTCTACAAGTGCAGTCTGTAGGCATCTCAAGACAGTTCCCAGGGCGCCATTGAGGGCAACGCCCAGTTTCTTGATGTCGAGCTACAGCACCATTCCGGAGCACAGTTCTCTGCAAAGGGGCCTCGGTAAATGTTTGTAGTGTCGTTATCGACACTCCCCATGTGGTACTGACTAGGGACATATCTATCATACTGGAGATGATAGAAAAACAATCAGCATGGTGTGAACAAATACATTTAATAATAGAATAAAGCAATGGCAAAGTAAGCATTTTGGCTCCTACAGAGCTCCCAGCATTCCCAGTCATTTCTATGGTTTTCAATGGAGCATGATTGATAGAAAACCTTCCATTCCATTTATTCTCCTAATCACATTGGCGCAAGAGTACACCGGTTTGCCTACGTACACATGGTGCAAAATAATCCGTACACACACACACTCCAGTCCTGGGTGAAAGGCTGACATTAGCGGCTAAGCCTCCCTGTGGCTTCCTGACCTTTACCGTCTGTCAGAGGCAGAGACCGCGACTCTAATCATGAGCGAGTCACTTCCCTCTTGTCTTTCACTCAGGCTCTGATCTTTCATGATTTTACGTCTCCATTCAAAGCTTGACAATGTCTTCTCTGTCCTTTTATCTCCTTTCTATTGTACTCTTTTGATAAGGCCTTATGCATAACCCTTTCTTATCTGTCCATCCTGCATAACTGATACATGGACTGGAGAAATCTGAGACATGAATAGTTTCCATCTGACTGGAACGCAGCTGCTGTTCAGTCTTGCACATAGCCAAACCAAAAGAACAAAGAAAAAAAACTGTAATAGTATTTGATATTTCCATATTTTCGAATGGGAATACAAACACGAGAAGCTACAAAAACATGAGCTAGGGTGTGGTTTGATTAGTTGAGTCTGATTAAACTATACTTGTCATTCATATTTGTATGATCGGCATGTGTTGTGAGCTTATTTGGTAGGAGATCATTTGTCTATTTTGCTATACTAACAAGTTAATGAGTACACACATTCTATATATTAAGGTTATTCGCCGGTAAGATATGCCGCTGTTGTTGTTGTTGCCGGTTTATGCCACAATGAGATAGCAACAAGTAGTCAAGGCAGTCAGATTAGCTTCGGCTGCTATGCTAACATCACCCGTTTTATAGGCTACCAGACAAACTTTCATAACAGCGTTGTGATGCCAAACAGCGGCAATTCAGACTAAACCACATACACCGATGGGGGGGGATAGCCTACGTTATCTAAGTGTTGTATGAGCATTATTACTGGACATTTTGACCAGCAGGTTTTGAATTTACGTTTTTTTTAATACATTTAACCAGCTAAAAACCGGCAATTACTGGCTAACGGAAACCCTGAAATATATATACATTTCCGAGAATGCCGCTTGATGTTTTGGATTGGAACTGCCTGGAAACGCCCACATCTTTAAAATCCATTCAAAGATTAGATTTTTTTCTTCAATTATTTCTTCTCCTCAATTTTTTCTTTTCACTCGCACATCTGCAACCAACTCAAAATGGGTCCACCAGTTGAGAACCACTGATCTAAATCACAAGATTTATTTGTTTTTTTTTAAAGCTCCCTTTATAGAGATGTTACACAACGCTTTCCAACGCTGATTTACACTCATCATGACAATGCAACTGACTCATACTCATGCACGTGTAAAACTAATAATGTTCCTCTTTAACAATAACAACCTTTGAGTGTCACACATTTTGCTAGATATGAAACAAATAATAAACTGAATTCATTATTTTCTCCCTTGTTATTGTTGCATCATGTAGAGGTTTCAATTAAAACTATATTGTTATTACATTTAAAAAGATGATATTGTTGTTTAAATGATATTCATGGGGAAAATCCATCTACATGAAAATTAGAACATGGGGGACTTCAATTATGTTTAATTATACAGTGAACTATATGCATAAATTAAATGAGCAGCATCCAATGAGATGGTTATATATGGAACAGTACAGTACGTCTCCTTTTAACCACTATCAGAATAATTGATATTGTCTTGGGAACGAACGGGAACATCAATACGAGTTAATCCCTATGAATATGGTGGCATTATACCATGTGACCACAGAGAATTGGCTCATTATCTGGCATTCAACTGCCAAGAACTGAAGGCTTACACTTAATTCTATAAATAATAACCACCTTCAGCAGGGGAATATGATGAAGGAAATGTACCATGAGCAGTTTAACTTCAAATTAACTGCATACATATGGATGTTTTGGAAGTTGAAAAACACTATGGGAACTCCTAGTGTCCCTGAGACAGGATAATGGATGATTCCAATAAAACAATTGATGGAAATATACCTTCAACTTAACTATAACGATTATGCAACTGAGCCTTTAGGGTATGGGAGAAAATACATTTAAAGATACACATATCAATGTCGAATTCCCAGATTCTCAAGGATCTAATTAGGGGCTTAAGCAGCGGGAATAACATGTAAATGAATATTACGAAGCTAAATCAGTAACATACTAGGGATTTGAGACAGGATTTCTCGCACTCCCATCGTTCCCAGTTCCATTATTTAAATGTTCTATTTGGGAATCATTGGTTGAAAACCTTCCAAGGCTCTGATTCGCCGAATTGCTTTGGAGCGACAGTTTGCCCGTTTACCCGATGTGATGTGTGCCCTCAAATGTAATGGAATGTGATTTATTTCCCCCACACAATGGGAAATGTCATGCGGAGAATTCCCCGAATGGAAGACCTTTTGCTTTCTGCCCAAAATACTCCCTGCCTTTATTGGATAATTTCCGCCGGGATGTCATGCCACTGAATTGTCAGACCTCCTCGCTATTATTGAGCTCTGAATGCTGGACGGATGGGAAGGAAAACGCTCCGTCAAGTGTGACCCACTTACTGCTGGAGAGGCACCAAAGGACCCCCATCGCAATTATTTAAAACTGTGCTTTATTATTCATAATTAGCAGCGTGTGTGTGTGTGTGTGTGTATGTGTGTGTGTGTGTTTGTGTGTGTGTGCGTGCGTGTGTGTGTGCGTGCGTGTGTCTGATAAAGCTCTCTCAATAATATGCCACCTCCATGCAGGAAAAATATTGGAGCAGAACATTGTGTGTACACATTGGTGTGTGCAAATGAGGTGAGTTTGTAATTGTGAGAGGGACTCCTGTGTGTGTGTGTGTGTGTGTGTGTGTGTGTGTGTGTGTGTGTGTGTGTGTGTGTGTGTGTGTGTGTGTGTGTGTGTGTGTGTGTGTGTGTGTGTGTGTGTGTGTGTGTGTGTGTGTGTCAATCATGCTAGCATTGGTTGCATTAATCCCAACATTTCCTTTTTGTTTTGTATAGTATCTTGTGGTAAGGTGGTGGTAAGATTTAAGTAACATAACTATACACCCTGATGTTTAGTCAACTTAACTACCTGGTTAGGTTGAGAAAGATGTCATGTCTTGGGTTAAAAATAACTACTGACATAATGTAGCATTACATGACTTTTCGGTAAATAATAATGAGCTTTTCGGTTTTAAGATTATATGCATAAGACAAATAGTATGCAGTGTTTTGTGGATGGATGGTGTGTGTGTGTGTGTGTGTGTGTGTGTGTGTGTGTGTGTGTGTGCATGTGGGACTGGGTAATGAGACCCTCTCCACCAGCTGCCACTCCTGAGCAGAAAGCCACAGCAGAGCCTCAGTGGAGTTCACATCCAGACTTCCTCGCATTATTGTTTCCTGTGTTGTCTCTCAGGCCTCAGTAATTAGTGGCTGCTTTAATGACTCTAATATCACAACTCCAACCCGCAGTGCACACACTCTAAAGAGGTGGCTGCTGTGTGTGTGTGTGTGTGTGTGTGTGTGTGTGTGTGTGTGTGTGTGTGTGTGTGTGTGTGTGTGTGTGTGTGTGTGTGTGTGTGTGTGTGTGTGTGTGTGTGTGTGTGGTATGTGATGATTAAGTAGTGTCACGGTGTACGTGTGATGGAGAATGAGTGTCAAGCCGATGAGAGGGTGTTTTATGCAAAGCCTTGATGATCAAGTGCTGCGTAATTGAGTGTACTGTGTGTGAGTGAGTGTGAAAAATAGAGGATGGGAGGAAGTGGGAGTATGTGAGGGAGAGAGAGAGCAGTATCTACTGTGATTTTAGGGAAAAAGCCTTATTATTAGATTGTCCTACCATCACCATTATTTTCTAATGTACCTACCTGGCTGAATCTTGGATTTGAAAACATTTCCTAGAGTGCTTTTCAGGTGACAGTTTTATGTTGGATTGTTGTAACCATGTGATAGTTACGGCCAACATGTGCGAACGCGCTACAATGGCCCAAATAACGCACTACTCTCTGAAAAAAGATACAAATAGAAAAAAACACAAATGTGCGAAAAAACATGCAAATGAAGAAACATCTTCACCAACCTGACCACACAAGTATAGCATTTAAAAATCATTCAACAGCTCAACGAGTAGCGTTAACTAAAAGCGAATCCAGAAGCAAAACACAAAAAGGCCTACATAGCGCTGCAAGGTCAAAACACAACTGATTGACAATTGATCAACTTTCATAGATGTTAGTGTTTTGTCAGTATATTTGAAATGAATAAGTTAGCTAGCTAGCTTACAGCAAATCTGCAATCATTGTAGAAGGAATCATGCCATCACATTGTTTGAATAACTGAAAAACGTAAACTTTAGGTAAATCTCCACTGACAGTGATGTTGGTCAACTTTATAATCCCAGAATGTCACCAAAAGCTTGGTCCCAGCTATGTGCATCAATTTTCAGTGTCCCCATTTCTGTTGTGTTTTGAGCTTCTTGAAGAGTTTTGAATTTGCAACTTCTATTTTATGCATTACTTTTGTTAAACGCTGCGCACATTTTGTGAAGTTGGTGAAGATGTTTCTTTAGTTGAATTTTTTTTGGGCATATTTGTGTTTTTATATTTGGTTTTGAAACTGCAGCGTGTTTCCCCATATGAAAGTGTTTTGGGTCGTTGTAACGTGTTTGCCCCTGTTGGCCACTGTAGATTGTTGCCCTTCACATGTTTTAATTTTCATTGAGAAAGTGTAATACCACGAAGACAAGACAGATGCAAACTCATAAGCTTGAGAGACCAGATGTGATACTTACCCAGAATCATTACCGGCTAGAGAAAACAACCCAAAAGTAGAAGTAAAAATCTCATTAAAGCTTTTCGCTTTTCTGAGTTTGCAAAAAAAATAAATAATAAAATATTATAAAGGCTGAGGGAAGCAGATCTCAGGCTTTCATTATCTGCTGCTGCTCTACAGCAAAAGTGAAGCGAATGTCACTCTACTCGGGACTGCTATAGTGGTAGCAACTGCCAAAACACAGAGCTTTTCATTTTAAAGAGGCCTTATTATGCTTTTGGGGTTGTTCCCTTCTCTTGTAGTGTGTTATTTAGGTTTTTGTGCATGTAAATGGTCTGCAAAGGCTACAATCCCAAAGATTCCTCCAGAGGGAGTTTCTCTCCCACGCATCGCCTGCATCGGACTCCTTAACTGAATTCCCTAACCTAATGACAGCAGTTTTTAAAGGTCCTCTATTATGCAAAATGCACTTTTTGCTGTCTTTTATACATAAATATGTGTCCCCGGTGTGTAAGGAGACTCACAAACTTTCAGAAAGTACAACCCTCTCTTTTTTCCTCCTTACCCACATCTCTAAAATTGGGGGTACAAACGAGCTGATCCAGATTTGCTTCGGTTATGACGTCATATTAGAAATGTAGGCTGGCTTTACATTGAACTCCTGGCAACGTCCCCCCCACGTGACACTTCCCAACCTATCGCCCCCCATATACAGTCGCGAGCTGAGTCCCCTCCGCAGCACCTCTGTGTGTCTGTGTGTTCAGCAGGATGTCTGCAGGAGGGACTTAGAGTTGTTGTACATATATTGTCACTGTTCTAGCGGTAAACACTGAGAAGTGTTTCAGAAATAATGCTGGATGTGGTTTGGAACATAATATGGGGTTTAATCACGGCAGCGTTTAGCTGAGTTTCTCTGTTAGAAACTTCTCTCTTCAGAGTGAGAGCTGAATGCGCTCCAAAGGGGCGTGGTCAGCTTCAGCTCATTTGCATGAAAGAGAAAGTCACAGAATCAGCACTTTTGTAAACGGGGATGGAACAGAGGGATAGCGGACATGCTAAAATGCATAATCTGTTTGGTATTTTGAGCAAAACAAGTCAGAGACATGTTTTTTTATATATTTGAGCCCGATAATATATGCCATAAAAGAGCATAATAGGATACTTTTAACACTCCCGCTTCTATTGGCTAGAGCTCCAACACATGTACTTAATAGAATAAGGGGCGGGAAATCTCTAAGCGGTTGACCTATCCCAACACAGCCAGCTAAGGAACAAAAATAAAAGTATGATCCTTAAAATCTGCATAATATGCCCTCTTTAATCACATATTCTGAAAAACACAAGTCACATATTCTCAATTACAGTCCCTCTAACCAGTTTTTAATTGATGTTCCTCTTATCCTTCTGGCAGAGTTCCTCGTTGCAGTCCAATACATCCAAAATAATAATAATAATGTATTTATTTTATGGGCACCTTTCAAAGCTCTCAAGGACACCTTACAGAACACAATTAAAAACAAGCAACAAAGGTCAAACAGTACTTTGAGACTTGAAAAAACAAAGACTTAAAAACAACAACCAGTTTAGAGGAATTATGATATAGAATACGCCAGTTTAAAAAGGTGAGTTTTCAGGCAGGATTTGAAGGTTGAGAGTGAGTCCATATTGCGGATGTCTTGTGGGAGAGAGTTCCAGAGATGGGGGGCAGAGTGGCTGAAGGCTCTTGACCCCATGGTGGTCAAGCGGGCAGAAGGTACAGTGAGTTGGAAGGCAGAGGAGGATCATAGAGCACAAGAAGGTGTGTAGGTGGGAAGGAGTTCAGAGAGATATGGAGGAGCAATAGTGTGAAGGGCCTTGAAGGTGAGGAGCAAAATGTTAAAGACGATGCGGTATTAAACAGGGAGCCAATGGAGTTGTTGAAGAACCGGAGTGATATGATCCATGGAAAGAGTTCTGGTGATGATACGGGCTGCTGAGTTTTGGAACAGTTGGAGTGTACGCAGTGATTTGTGAGGAACACCAGAGAGGATGGAGTTGCTGTAATCAATACGGGATGTAACAAGGGCGTGGATGTGAATGGCGGTGCTGTTGGGTGTGAGTGAGTGACGGGCGGAGACAGTTAATATTGCGGAAGTGGAAGTAGGCAGATTAAGTAATGTTGTTGATGTCAGCTTCAAAAAATAGGGTGCTGTCGAGGATGACACCAAGACTTCTAACTAAAAGAACCTCAGTTTTATCACTGTTTAGTTTGAGAAAGTTGGATGAGAACCAGGATTTGATTTCCAGTAAACAGTCAGAAAGGGTAGTGGGGGGGAGAGTGGAAGTGGGTCTGGTGGAAAAATAGAGATGGGTGTCATCCGCGTAACAGTGGATTTGGATAGTGTATTTTCTGAAAATATAGCCGAGAGGTAGGAGGTAGATGATACATAGGAGGGGGCCTAAGACAAAACCCTGAGGAACACCAGTGCAGACTTAATGGGACTATGATTTGAAGTGTTTGAGTTGGACAAAGTGAGTATGGCCGGAGAGGAAAGATCTGAACCAGGTGAAGGATGTGCCAGTGATCCCAATGGAAGATAATCAGTCAAGGAGGATGTGATGTGAGATGGTGTCAAAGGATGCAGTCAGATCAAGGAGGATGACTATGGATTAGTGATCGGAATGCCAGCTCTTTTTGGTGAGCCGGATCATTTGGCTCGGCCCACCAAGAAGTGCCGGTTCTTTCGGCTCCCAAACGGCTCTTCATTTTATCACATATAGCTTTTATAATTCAATCAAATGTAGCCCTGTTTTGACTAATGATTTAAATGGGTATGCATATATCACTTAATTTATTCAATACATCCTTTGTACTGAAGTATTCAAAAGTCAAAGTTATATTTTTAACATAAATGAATTGCTTTGGCCAATTGTTTTCTTTGCATTTACAGACCCTTGTAACTCTCTGATACCACGAAATGAATGCACTGACTTGCTTGTAGAACCACTCTATATGAGAGCTTAATTGAGCTAATTCTGCAATCAGCCTTTGTGTTTGCACAATTATTAAAATGCAGCTAGATGCTGCTTCTTTTTCTGCTGTCACTCATGATCGTATTAGCGCGACACAAACTTACACTCCTCCATGAACTCCTCTCCCTCTTTTCAGCTACAGCATCGCACCCCGTCCATCCCTGCTTGGTGACATGATCCTTGTCTTTCCTCACATGACACAGCATGAGCGTGACATTCAGTCACTGCATGCATTACTTTAAAAAAACCAAACAAAAAAAAAAAACGGCTCGTTCACGGGAGCGAGTCAGCTCCCGTCGTTCACTTAATAGAGCTCTTTGAGCCGGCTCGTTCGCGACCAACACATCACTAGTATTGATAAGAGCCCAGAGTCAGCTGCTACCAGTAGATTGTTTGTGATTTTAACCATGTACTGTGTGAGGAGCGGAAACCAGACTGAAATTCTTCAAAAATATTATTGTTGTTCAGATGAGTGTGGACCTGGGCTGCAACTGTTTTTTCGAGTATCTTGGAGAGAAACGGTAAATTAGAGATTGGGCGGAAATCTTTAAAGTTGTTGGGGTCCGCAACAGGTTTCTTGAGAATATGGGTTATTGCACCTGTTTTGAGGAATGAAGGGACGAGACCAGAGGTAAGGGAGGAATGAATTATGTCGGTAATTAAAGGAGAGAAAGAAGGTAGACATTTAACTAGGTGGGTAGGAAGGGGGTCAAGCTGGCAGGTGGAAGATTTGGATTTACGGATGAGATTAAATACTTCAGCGACAGTGGGAAGTTTGAAGCTGGATAGTGGAGAGGAGAGGGGAGCATATGGAGTTGAGTTAAGTGATGTATAGCTAGGGGAGGTCAGTTGCTAGTGAGCATTTTTAATTTTGGCATTGAAAAGGGACATGAAAGTGTTGCATTGAGCAGTTGAATACATTCGGGGTGCAAGAGAGTCCGGTGATTGCAGAATGATGTTGACTGTAGAGAACAGGGTTATGGTGCTTCCCTTCACCTGAGCTCATTAAATTGGCATAGTATGCTGATTAAGCGGAGGAAAGAGCATCCTTATAGAGACGTATGTGGCTGTTGTACATGTCCTTATGAGCTACAAGGCCAGTTTTAGCATACAGGTGTTCAAGACGACGACCCTTTAGCTTTGAGCTGGCGTAACTCAGGTGTAAACCAGGGGGCAGAGCGGGTGAAAGAGATAGACTGGGTTTTCAGAGGTGCATGTATGCTTAAAAGGTTATGGAGCCCATGATTGTAATGGGAGACCAGCTTATCGGTGGTGGATAGACAGTCTTTGCAGGGGAGGTATAATTGATTCCATTAGAAAAAGCAGGCGTGTTGATATTCTTAATGTTACGGAATGAGATGGATCGTGACATATTTGCTTTGGGTACTGTTAAGTTGACATTGAACGTTGAAAACTCGTGGTCAGAAATGGGCAAATCGAATGCAGAACAGTTCAGAGGAGTTACACCAGAGCAGCAGATCAGATCAAGTATATGTCCTTTGGAGTGTGTGGGAAAGTCAATATATTGCTGTAATTTGAAACTGTCCAGGCATGATGTAACTTCCTTTGTGAGATTATTGTTGACTTTCAACATGTGAATATTGAAATCACCCAGCACTATTATATTACGAGAGAGAGAACATAAGGAAGCAACAAAAGTAGAGAGTTCATTTAGAAAGTCCTTATTGGCCTTGGGTGGACAATAGACAGTGGCAATAATTGTTGGAATTGGCCCATTGATTTGCAGGGCAATGGACCCAAAATAACCTTAGGGTAACCCTAAGGTTATTTTGGGTCCACTTTGTTTTTCGAATATATGCTACGCCTCGGTCATGTAGTAAGGAGAGACACTCTTTCATAGTTGTGCAGACACAAGCATGCAGAAAACACATTTAATATTAAGTTGCAAAACCAAGACATGAGAGCTTATGCAAGATGTTCTGGACCCTATTCTTTTTTAAGCTGTGGCTTTTATTTTATCGAGTCGCATTTATTTGTTAGTACTTCCGGTCAAACCGGAAGTGGCTATTCAGGAAGTGATTCCAATGCCTACTTAGCTACCTTAACACTAAAAATCATATCTTCCACCATCCTCGTCTTGCTAGCTGTATAATCGCAATGTTTGTAAGTACTGCAGCTTGTTAGGTCCTTAGCTACGCATCAACAGCATTGTTTTGGTTATTGGATGGTCGATTTGTACCACTTTATATGGCACTAGCTATGTTTTCCCTATCTGTTTATTGTCTGTGGAGTGATACAGCAAAGCTCCAACCTTTGTGCACTTAGTTATTGCAATATGTTATATTGTGTATTTGTATTTTTAGTGCATCCAGTTTCGTAACTGATATATATATTTACATTTGTGTTTCAGTTTCACTCTTTGAATTTGAGTAAACATTCATAATCGGCACCCTGCTTCATGGAGTTATTCATTAACAATTAGTTTAGCTGAACTGGATAGTGGGATTGCTGCTCAGATCCACCCAGACCAGTACAGTGAAAAAACAGCATAACATCAAGCTGTAAGAAAGGAACGGCTGGAAAAAAGACCGAAGGACTGTCATACAGGCCCCGAGCAAGCCTCCACGACACCCTCCCCTGACGTCTTAACCTCAGTGAACACACACATCTCGCCTCATCATGGCAGAAGGGGGCTATGCATACACCACAGTGCCTGAAGAACGTTTCCAAGAAGAGGACCACAAGTCAATACGGTCTCGTTCCTCAAAAGCATCACGCAGTTCTTCATCACCCCAGACACGACTCCAGCGTACAGAACACTATGTACAGGACCAACTCAGCCTGAAGTCTAACTCACACAATCCACATGCCTCATCTTATCAGGGGTTACCACTAGTTACGAGCGACATAAAGCAGCCTATTACACCCATGCTTTACTCACCCCTGCCTATGAAAACAGAGGCGCTCTGGCAGAACGATCGAGGGATGGATGGAAGAGGTCGACAGCGACCCCTTGACGATCGCCATGGCAACCAGGGCAGAACGGTCAACCAAAGCAACCCTGACACCTCCATCACCAACGACCTTGCCAGGTATCTCGCACGGAGCCAGTTGGTGACCTCAGGGCTAATCAATTTCGATGACAAACCAGAGAATTTCTGGGGATGGAAGTCCACCTTTTACGGCGCCACCACAGGTCTGGGCCTGTCTGCAGGAGAAGAGCTTGATCTCCTCATCAAATGGCTTGGCAAGGAGTCCTCAGAACAGGCAAGAAGGCTCAAAGCAGTCAACATCAGGCACCCCCAGGTCGGATTGATGATGGCTTGGCAGAGGCTGGAAGAGTACTATGGCTCACCAGAGGCAATTGAAAGGGCTCTGTTTGATAAACTGGAAGACTTTCCGAAGGTGACGTACAAAGACCCTCACAAGCTCCGCGACCTGGGCGATCTGCTCCTAGAACTCGAAGCTGCGAAGATGGACGGCTACTTACCTGGCCTGTCTTACCTAGACACCTCCAGAGGAGTGGCTCCCATCGTCGACAAGCTTCCATTCAATCTCCAGGATAAATGGGCTTCATTTGGGTCCAAATACAAGGAAAAGAACAATGTGGCTTTCCCCCCCTTTACTGTGTTTGCTGACTTCATCCGCAGGGAAGCCAGAGTTAAAACAGATCCCAGCTTCAACCTCCCACCTTCCCGCACAGCAACCGAAAAGAATAGGGTCCAGAACACTCCCCCCCCTGGGGTCTCTAACGAGCCCAGATAAAACCAAAAGTACTAGTCTTGTGGAGAAAGGAGGAGGACCACTTCGGTCACGGGACGGGAGAAGACTCTCTGGGTGCCTTCCTTGACGACTCTGATGTCCACTTTCCTCACGACCCCGTCCTGGCTTGGAAGAGTCTCCATGACAATAGCCATAGGCCACTGGTTTCTCTTGGCTTGATTGTCCTTCATCAGGACGATGTCTCCTACTTGGAGGTTGGGCTTCTTTTCCTGCCACTTGCGACGGCTTTGAAGCGTGTGGAGATACTCTCGTCGCCACCTGTTCCAAAAGGTGTCCGCTAGACTCTGAACCTGTTTCCATTCTTCCTTGAAGAGGTCTCCTTCCCCAAAGTGACCTGGGGGAGGAGGGGCAGTGCAGGTCTTCTGGGTCAAGAGCATAGCTGGAGTAAGGATGAGAGGAGACTCCGGGCCTGAAGACACTGGGACGAGGGGTCTTGCATTCATCACCGCAGTTATCTCAGCCATAAGGGTAGTCAGGACTTCGTGTGTGAGACGCGATGATCCACATTGAAGAAGCATGCAGTCGAGGATGCGACGGGCGATGCCAATCATGCGCTCCCATGCGCCCCCCATGTGAGATGAGTGGGGTGGGTTGAATACCCAGGAGCAGTTGTGCTCCTGAAGATATTTCTCCATGGTCTCTGAGCTGGAGCTTGGTTTATCCATCTCGAGTTCTCGGCAGGCACCGATGAAGTTGGTGCCTCGGTCTGAGCGTATTTGCTTTGCTGGGCCTCTGATGGCGAAGAATCTTCTCAGGGCATTAATGCAACTGCTGGCACTCATAGCTTCTATTACTTCGATGTACACCTATGTCGGTGTGGATGTCTTCGGACCATGGGAGGTTACTTCACGTCGAACCAGAGGAGGACACGCCAACAGCAAAAGATGGGCTGTCATGTTCTCATGTATGTGCACAAGGGCCGTGCACATCGAAGTAATAGAAGCTATGAGTGCCAGCAGTTGCATTAATGCCCTGAGAAGATTCTTCGCCATCAGAGGCCCAGCAAAGCAAATACGCTCAGACCGAGGCACCAACTTCATCGGTGCCTGCCGAGAACTCGAGATGGATAAACCAAGCTCCAGCTCAGAGACCATGGAGAAATATCTTCAGGAGCACAACTGCTCCTGGGTATTCAACCCACCCCACTCATCTCACATGGGGGGCGCATGGGAGCGCATGATTGGCATCGCCCGTCGCATCCTCGACTGCATGCTTCTTCAATGTGGATCATCGCGTCTCACACACGAAGTCCTGACTACCCTTATGGCTGAGATAACTGCGGTGATGAATGCAAGACCCCTCGTCCCAGTGTCTTCAGGCCCGGAGTCTCCTCTCATCCTTACTCCAGCTATGCTCTTGACCCAGAAGACCTGCACTGCCCCTCCTCCCCCAGGTCACTTTGGGGAAGGAGACCTCTTCAAGGAAGAATGGAAACAGGTTCAGAGTCTAGCGGACACCTTTTGGAACAGGTGGCGACGAGAGTATCTCCACACGCTTCAAAGCCGTCGCAAGTGGCAGGAAAAGAAGCCCAACCTCCAAGTAGGAGACATCGTCCTGATGAAGGACAATCAAGCCAAGAGAAACCAGTGGCCTATGGCTATTGTCATGGAGACTCTTCCAAGCCAGGACGGGGTCGTGAGGAAAGTGGACATCAGAGTCGTCAAGGAAGGCACCCAGAGAGTCTTCTCCCGTCCCGTGACCGAAGTGGTCCTCCTCCTTTCTCCACAAGACTAGTACTTTTGGTTTTATCTGGGCTCGTTAGAGACCCCAGGGGGGGGAGTGTTCTGGACCCTATTCTTTTTTAAGCTGTGGCTTTTATTTTATCGAGTCGCATTTATTTGTTAGTACTTCCGGTCAAACCGGAAGTGGCTATTCAGGAAGTGATTCCAATGCCTACTTAGCTACCTTAACACTAAAAATCATATCTTCCACCATCCTCGTCTTGCTAGCTGTATAATCGCAATGTTTGTAAGTACTGCAGCTTGTTAGGTCCTTAGCTACGCATCAACAGCATTGTTTTGGTTATTGGATGGTCGATTTGTACCACTTTATATGGCACTAGCTATGTTTTCCCTATCTGTTTATTGTCTGTGGAGTGATACAGCAAAGCTCCAACCTTTGTGCACTTAGTTATTGCAATATGTTATATTGTGTATTTGTATTTTTAGTGCATCCAGTTTCGTAACTGATATATATATTTACATTTGTGTTTCAGTTTCACTCTTTGAATTTGAGTAAACATTCATAATCGGCACCCTGCTTCATGGAGTTATTCATTAACAATTAGTTTAGCTGAACTGGATAGTGGGATTGCTGCTCAGATCCACCCAGACCAGTACACAAGAGAAACAAGGATTCCAATGGTAAATAATTGTGTGTGAAATATTTCTGAAAAAATAAAATGGGAGCCTCAGGTTGGCTTTCCTCGTAGTCTTAATCAGAATACCCATGTTGGCAGCGCCTCATTGGCACCCTGCTGGGAGAAGGTCATCCCTCCCGCTGTACCAGAGTGCTGCACCTGTGTCTGTAGGGAGATCCGCCATCATCAAACGTGCTTGATGTCTTGGACGCAACAGCTCTGAGCCTGCCTGCAGAGAGTAAGCACAATGGAATAAGAAGCAGAAGTCACAGTGCAGCTTCTGTTCAGGTTCACATTATCTTGTCTGCTTCTCACTACACCCTCTTTCCATTTGTTTCATTCATGTTCTAAACATAGAATCTGATCAGAGAGAAACAGAGATCATAGCTGTACATGACTTATGAAAATGTTTCAACTGCAAACTGAGAGAATTAGAATAAAGAATTGAGCATAGTGTTAGTTAACGAATGCCCTGTCGTCAAACTTGACTTGAATCTCAGGTATATCAATATAATCAACAGCCAACTCCCTATCGGAACCTGATGAGCTTCAAACAAGATGTTTATCAAAGCTGCTTTAGCCTGTCAACCATTATTTCTTCATCTACTAGCAGCTACCTCAACCCTAGTTTTCCTTTGTTCAAAGATTTATCTGACAAAGATGTTATTTTGGTCATTAATGCCTATTCTGTTCTCTACACTATGAGGGGATGTTTGCCACTTCTTTTCCTGCTATCCACATGGAATGGCGGGAAGCTCCCACAAAGGAGACAAACCACCAAATATACTCTAATATACACTAATGTCCTTTATAGAAACGTCTTCAAGGAGTATTTGGCCTCAATGAATGGCTTGTCCATTTCATATGAAACAAGAATGGACACAATGGACCCATCAAGACGTTCAATTTACCATTTTGTAATTGAACACATTGTATATTGTGGTTCTGATGGACAATACCAAAGTCCTGGCAGCTTGATATATGAGTACTGTTTGACACAAATCATTGTCCACTAAGTTTGGCAGAGTCAAATATCATAGTAAAACTCATAGACATCAACTAGTACACTTCCAAAAACGTCTGAGCTTAACGTAACTATAATATTTGATCCACACGTTTGGGTGGTATACATAGATACATTTGACAATTAATGTTTAAGTTAAAGGGTGTATCATACAAAATAAATCAAAACCAAGCTTCTTTACAGCTTGAACAGAACTTGGGAAACATTTCTTTTATCTCTGCCCCTGCTGCTTTGATTCTGACCATTCCTTTATATGCCTTTATGCCGACGACAGTGATAATGAATCTGTTCGTCCTTCTGTCCCATTCTCGATATATCAGCAACACCTTCTGGGATTTTTATTTATTTATGGCACAAATGGACTCAAGGATGAAAAGATTTGAATTTGTTTGACTAAAGTCAAGTTCACAAATCACGCATGAATTGATAAGTTGATGTCGTTTTGGAAAGACATGTAAACTGAAATTAAACTGGTTGTTAGCGGCATACAACCGCCAGAGCAGTAATCTATCTCAAATACGCCAACTTCATGGAGCTGTTGAACTAATCTACTGCAATACATGTATTACGAATCATTAGAATAAATCCTATCAGTTAATGTACTCTTTTGGACCTAACTAATGGGGGTTGTCACAGTGAAGGAGTTCAGCCATTTTTGGACCTGCTTTCAGAAGAAATAAACTGCTTACTCCCTGCAGGGCAAGACACGTTCACATCTTAATCCACTTTTGATTCATTGCAGCTTTTGTGTGGAAATCCATACCCATCATCTGGAGTCATTAAAAGGACAGTAGAATAAACTCATGTATACACACATAAACAGACAGGGTTTAAAAAGTGAGTTTGTCAAATGGGGTCAACGTGTGGCACTCTTTTCTTATTTGGCCTAGTTTGTGATTTAAGCCAAAATGACTTTTTTTTTCCTTCTTCTTAGTCTTAAAACATTGCCAAGTGCAACTTTTGTCGCCGCCAGTTTTCCTCAGCTTCTTCTCCCTCTTTCTTTTTTTCCCTCTTCCCTCTTTCCCTCTCAGCACTACCGGCTCCGCTGGCTGCTCTCAACATGAATGCCCCTGTAACTCTCCCAAAGTTACGCAGAATAAATTGGAAAAATACTTTTTGACATGTTGAGTAATGCATCAAATTGTATTCTCTTTCCCCCAGCAGCCTGACTATTCTATTTCATCTGCAAGCCTTCTTCAGGCAAATGGATTGCTTCCATAATGCTCTCTTTATCAGGCTGTCTGAGTAAGTGCTGCTGCTCGCTGTAAGCAGAGGAAGAGCAACACGGACACTCTTCCTCTGTCCAACACTCAGGAAACATTTTCAATGTCCACACACCCACACACACACACACACACACACACACACACACACACACACACACACACACACACACACACACACACACACACACACACACACAAACAGACATACACACAGACACACATTTATTCATTATATATTCCATGTGTTTTTTAAATCACTCGGTTCCGTTGACACACACTGCTGGCTCTGATGGCTCAGAACGCTCTATATTAAACTGAGACTGAGCCAGAGTTCTGCTTTGAAGTCAGACTTGAAACACACACACACACACACACACACACACACACACACACACACACACACACACACACACACACACACACACACACACACACACACACTCACACACACACACACACACACACACACACACACCAATTCTTAGCTTCAAAACCATCAGCACCAAAGCATCAGTGGGGGGAATGTAAGTGCATTTACTCAAGCAATGTACTAAACAATTTGTTTTTCATACTTGAATATTTACATTATGCTACTGTATACTTCCACTCCATCAAATATTGGAGTAAAGTATTGTAATTTTCACTCCGCCCATTATTTAAATTAATTTTTACTAAAGGTATCTTAAAGTGGCTCAACATTGACAAACAGCAACATAAAACAAAAATGTTTTAATGTATTTGTTATTAATCTAAATTGATCTAAAATGAATACAATAATAATATAATATTCTGTAATGACAAAATATTTCCGGAGGAGCCATTTCAATTTTGCTAATTTAAGATAATTTATCTGATGATACTTCTGTACTTCTACTCAACAAAAAATACGTTTTTAAGACAGTAGTATTTATATGTTTTCCTAAGTGGGCCCTATTCTGCTCATTTTCCTATTTTCCTAATCTGATTGGTTTGCTGGCTGGCTGGCTCTGTTGTGATTGGTTAACGCCCGAGAGATGTCCTTCCCCCTCTGAGCGCTAGCCAATAGAAGCGCTAGTGTTACAGAGTGATGTCACTACATTATGTTCCGTAAGTAGAACAATTAGTCAAATGGAGAGCTTTCAGGGATTTTAGCCTTTGCAGACCATTTGCATATCGAACAACCATTATACATACTACAGGAAAGGGAAAACCCCCAAAAGAAATAATAGGACCTCTTGAGTAAAGGATTTGAGTAGTTCTTCCACCTGTGGAAGCATGCACACACTGACTCAGACACAGACAGCATGCTGGTTCGCTCTCACACACCGCATGTGCTGTCATTCACACACATGCATGTACAGTAAATACACACACTCCCCACATGGACACGCACCATCTCCTGTCAGACAACCCATGCACATTGAAATGGGCTTAAAAGCTTTGTGTGTAATGTCATTTTGCAGTCCTGTTACACACTCCTAACAGCAGAGCCTCTTCAGCAAGGACATGTGAAGACAGTAAAGATGCTGCTTTTGCTTGCTGTGTGTGTGTGTGTGTGTGTGTGTGTGTGTGTGTGTATGTGTGTGTGTATGTGTGTGTGTGTGTGTGTGTGTGTGTGTGTGTGTGTGTGTGTGTGTGTGTGTGTGTGTGTGTGTGTGTGTGTGTGTGTTTGTTTGACTGTATGTGTTCAAAGCATTGTGACACATTAGTCAGCAGGTTAGCTCTGTAGTGCAGCAGCCCATTCACTAAGACATAAGTAGTATGCTATAAGACAAATAGTATGCAGTGTTTGTGGATGGATGGTGCGTGTATATGTGTGTGTGTGTGTGTGTGTGTGTGTGTGTGTGTGTTTGTGTGTGTGTGTGTGTGTGTGTGTGTGTGTGTGTGTTTGTGTGTGTGTGTGTGTTTGTGTGTGTGTGTGTGTGTGTGTGTGTGTGTGTGTGTGTGTGTGTGTGTGTGTGTGTGTGTGTGTGTGTGTGTGTGTGTGTGTGTGTGTGTGTGTGTGTGTGTGTGTGTGTGTGTGAGTGCATAACTTGGAGATAAGCGATGCATCTTACTACAAGGGTTAGATGGGTTCATTGCAGGGTAGTGTTTAAAACAAATTTATAAATATGTAATGTCCTTCATGCAACATTGTAATTTTAATTACTTATTTACAATGATGAAAGTCTCAAATGCTGTTATTTTTCACTTTGATTGTACATATTGTGCAAAATGCACTTTTTCATGGCTTTTAAACATTAATATGTGCCATCAAAATGTCCTAAAATATCATCCTCTTGGTATTTCTTTTCAGAAACATGTGTACCCAGGAGTGGCTCAGATGGGATGATACGTATGACGTCCTACAGGGTGGTATGCCATACAGTTTCTGGAATGGAACAGTGTGGAACCCCTTCTAGCTAGGTGAAAAACCCACCCACTGGGTGCCTGGTATATCCAGCTTGCTGACTGCCATTGGAATTTGCTTAACCATGCCGGACCTGCTAAGACTGCATTTACAGTATGCAGCTAAAACCAACAGAAGGTCTTTTAAGTACTATCATCATCCAAGGATGTGAAGAAGTGTTCCATTAACCTTTATTTAGATTGTTGAATGGCCCCACAACAATAGGAATAAGGGTCAGCACACACCAGGATTGCTTTTGAAACCAACTCTCTGTAAGAAAAACTGGAGAAGGAACAATTTTTAAGGTTTAAACCTTTTTCAGTAATGTTGACATTAGAAAAAGCCATCAGTCCATCTCCCCTTTGCCAGACTAGAGTCATATACACTGTCCTCACCAAACCCATCAATATCGATATGGGATGCAATGATGGAGCTAGGTTTTGAAAACAAATGTGGGCACAGCAGTCTCCATAATCCCATTGCTGGGAGCTTGAGTCAAATTTGATCCATTTCCCTTTCCCTTGACAGGCCAGCACCAGTCCAGGTAGAAACCAGGCAAACCTCCAACCTGGGCCAGCCCTTCTCCTTTCAGTCTCTCTACAATCTAATCCTGGAATGGTCACACCGCCTTTGTTGGTGCTTGGCCTGGCTGGGTGGTCAGAAGTTTCCTTTGGGTGCTGATCTTCTGAAATTCTGCTGCACTTATTCCAATCCCCACACTTTGTCCTCCGATGTTGAAGAGTGTTTCTGGTCATATTCCATAACTACTGCAGTGAAGACATTTAGACATTTAGAAATGAAGACACAGAGAAATGATTTGGAACAACTGGCTTTTTTCAAAACAGCAAATAGAGGCACCAGAACATACCAGCGTCTTAAAATAATTCAAATAAAGAGATACAGAATATTGAAAGCAGGTATAAAATGTCTTTATTTTTGCAATCAACAGTTGACCAACCTGAGGGCAATACATCTCGTTTCCCACACTCCAAACAGAACCAGAGAAGTATAAGAGTTAGTTCATGTTGGGTTGCATTTAATGATTATGTGCTTCCCATTTATTTTCTAACAGTATTATAGCATGACATTTCCTGGCTGCATATTTTTAGACCCTTGTTGATTCTTTAATTTTATTCTTGGGTTCACAGCGTCGAATTCTCAGTATGCATCGTATTAAATTAAACGGGTAAAGCACTCCTGAACAAAATGATTAAAAATGGAAAATAGGATAAACAACCACTTTATTTTGTTGGCCAAAATCCAACAGTGATCAGTCTCTTTGACATCACGACTTTGGAATAATTCTGCTCTTGGAAGTGCATGCCATAGAGAATTGTCATTTAGAAAAAAATAATGATTGTACTGCAAGGTTTATGATTAAAGAACATGCTTCCCTTCATATAAATCATTTGCACAAACACTGGAATCAACTATCAAAGAGTTTTTTAATAAAACAGAACCAGAGTGACACAATGATGTAGAATTAGCCAGCAGGAAAGACACCTTTGTAGTCTGAGCAGAAGATCATATTAATTCCAAGTTCTAAACTTGCTAAGATGAATTAGCGGCATGTCATTAAGCTGAGTGTTAGAAAGTTTTGTCCCTGTTTATCCAGACTGAACAAATCCTGATCTGTAATCCGTTCTTACCTCTGCTTGACCTTCCCAAGGAGCCTTTAGTTCCCTGAGAACAGGGCCAGACAGTGAGTCAGGAATAAGCACGGATTGGGATAATTAACATGTATCAAATTAAAATGTGGACACACAAAATGGTGGCTTTGAGTGATGAACCTAAAGAGCATGATTGGCTGAATTTGCTTTACTGAGCTGTGCAGTGAGTTTTAGGGTATTATTCATCTTTCGGCTCACAACTTTACTGTTTTACTTCAATTGAATGTTGGTTTTTTAGAAAAAAAACTCCAAAACTTCTCTGTTCACAGACAGCAGACACAGCTAGAGAGCCCTAAAGCGCTGCATATTTCCCTCAGGGGTTGGTAGAGACAAAAACCAAAACAACAACAGTGAGAATATAGGACTTAGATTCATTAGGTGAAAAGAAATGAAACTCCAACGAATGATAATGTCGTTCTGTCTGCTTGATATGTAAATCGGACAACTGTTGACACACGTTTGATATTCCATATGAACTTGAACCAGGACTTTTACCATATCCAACCAAAAGTAAAACACATCTCAAAATCACTGTCTTGTACGTGTTTTGCAGAGTTTTCTGTCAAATATCCTCATGAGTAATCCCGGTGTTCATCGCTCGATGTATCATGAGATTTGTGGTGACATACTAACAACATATCCATCACTGATGAAAACTGAAAGAGGCTATTTAAAAGCACAAGTGTTCCTCGAGGAACAGTTGTTTTGTTAAGCTTCTATCAGCCCACACAGTATTTCCAAGTGTTTCAAAGAGGCCTATTATGCTTTTCCCTTTCCTGTAGCATGCTTTATATGTGTTTGTGCATGTAAATGGTCTGCGAAGGCTCAAATCCCAAAGTTCCCTCAGAGAGAGCAACATAAGTATGTAACTTTTGCACTTTTTTCTGCTAGCCCTTAAACAGATGTGTGCAGTCTAAGGGACGGGAAATCTCAAAGTGGTTGACAAATCCCGTACAGAGCCGGCCAGAAACCAATTACAGCAGACTGGTTTCAGACACAGGGCGAAAAGAGGTGCTGCAGCAAAGTGTGGTTAGAGTAAGGTAGACAGAAAAGCAGACTGCATAAGAGAACTAAAAACCTGACGGATCAATCAAACAAAGAACACAAACCTTAATACACATGAAGCAGAACACAAACCTATTTTAAAGGTGTGAGATTTGCACACCAAGTAAAGCATATCCAAGCAACAAATACATTTCCTTCAAAATTCACATGCTCAGGTGTTCATGAGCTTACTGTATCCTCACACTCTTTAATCTCTGCAGGGGTGTGTGTGTGTGTGTGTGTGTGTGTGTGTGTGTGTGTGTGTGTGTGTGTGTGTGTGTGTGTGTGTGTGTGTGTGTGTGTGTGTGTGTGTGTGTGTGTGTGTGTGTGTGTGTGTGTGTGTGTGTGTGTGTGTGTGTGTGTGTGTCAGAGTCTAATAATGTCTCCGCTGACGCTTTGCTTTTCTCCCTCTTCATTTGTGCAACAAACAACAAGCTAAATGCCAGACACATTCATCTCCTAATAAGCCGACACTAACACAGGGATTTTCACGAGGGGGGGGGGGGATAATTGCCTGTTCAAGTGCTTTTTCATAAGTTCCACGTCTAATTTGGCAACTCATGAAGTGTGTCATAGAGGAAGAGAGAGGATCACAGCTTTCGCCCCCAGTCTACACTTCACCCAGAAAAACCTTCTCCTCCTTCCTACTTTCCTGCTTTGCTTTGTCTTTTCCGCCCTGAATCGCGTGTTTCAAAACTCACCTTCAATCAAATGTTTTTACCTCAGAGGCCTCTCTCCCCCTCGTTTGCCACCCACACCCCTATTTCCTCCACTGACATCCCTTTCAACAGCAACACAAGTCTTTCTTCTTTGACTTTCGACTGTGTCGGCAGTGTTAGAACCTCTTTTTTTTATGCTTAGTCGACAGCGTAACAAGCCCCGCATCGCGAGGAGCTGGCGCCAATGAGCGCCGTTTAAACTGTTGCGGATAAAGTATTTTACAGCAGTGGAAAAGAGAGAAAAAAAAGCTGCAGAGCACATCATCTTCACTTCATCCCTCTAAATCCCCCCGGCGCGGCGGCAGCAGGCAGCCATGCGGGGGAAATTTGAGAGGTCAGGACATGAAAAAGGAAAAGAAAAGAGAAGTGTTAAAAGGATGAGGCACAGAGGAGAGGAAACCAAGAGAGAGGACAGGGATATGAAAGAGCCAACAGCAGTGATAGAGGGCTGGGATGATAGCGTCAGGGGGAAACTGATGCAGCGGGTAGAAAACGACTTTATTTGTGCTTTGTCGACTGTGATAGACATCCAGACAAGCAGCTATCTTAAATCACCGTGAAGGCAGGCGCTGCATAAACACGGCAGCAGGGTGGCGAATACATTACTGGTGGGGGGAAGCTTCATTTACATGATGAATAGAAATGATTGGAGGAGCCTTTGACAGCTGGCTGCGGTACATGTGAACCCCACATCAGCACACTCTGCACTGATGACTTTATCAAGTAACGTATGCTTCAGCTGTGATGATGCCATGGGCTCAATGTGTTACTGGTGGGAGACATACGGAAGAGCATTGTGCAGTTGATATGATGCAGAGGGATCAAGAGGGGAAGTAGCAGATTCACACTAGCTGCTTACAGAAGCTTTATGCTGGTATCGTTATTTTTGACACATATGCTGATGCAATTAAGCTGTTCCGCCAAGGGTTAACCTTATTAATCGAAGGAGCAGATTGGAACAGAAATGAAAACCATATAGAGCCATGTTTCTACAACAATATATATTATTCAACCCAAGAAATGTGCTTTCTATCACTCTTTATTTTGTGGATTTGTCCCTACGTCATATCACATACATATGCTGATGACCCACAACTATAGATAAGAAGAGATGGATAAGTGTGTTATTTCTGTTTAAGATCTCTTTACTGTGGATCTGTTGGAAATTAGCAACAAACATCCTTTAAATCTTTAAGAAAGGTTTAAAAAATATATATATTTGGCTTTTAATTTATTTAAACAACTTTACTGTATCTGTTAATGTTATTGTAATGTCATAAAACAGTTTGGTTGGATGTTCTCTCCATTGTTGTGATTGCTTTATTTGTTAATGTATTATATATATGTTCTTGTATTGTTAGGCACATTGGGCGGCTAACATTGAAACACTTTTACTCACAGTATCATTACTATTATAGATTAAATGATTAATACTGATTGGCTGGAAGGTGTGGATTAACTATATGTAGCCTGGCAGTTTAACCATACAAATTCACACTTCTGTTCTGAAATGAAAAACTTGCTATGATGAGATACGACGACACATTTGATACGATATGATACGGTGCGATATGATACAATACTATACAAAATGATACAACGATTTGATGGAATGATAGAACGATACATCAATACAATACTACAGGACACAAAAAGCAGGGTAGGGAATGGTGCCTTGCTACACCTCAGTAACAGTTGCTCTTTTGGGTACTTGAACCGGTGACCTTTCGGTTCCCAGAGCCACTGCCCTTAGAAGAAAACTATATAAACTATACAAACTGCTACAACACGATTTAACATAATAAAAATAATAATTAAAAAAAAAACATTATCATACGATACTCCGATACGATACAACAATATAACAACACGGTACAAAAATACTTAATTGTCGATCAAGTCTGGAAAGTTTTTTGCATCACAGCAGCTCCATTTGCAACATCAACAAGAAAAAATGAAAAAACAAGACACAAGGACACAAACATGTAACGTTCTATTACAATCAATATCGATAATCATGTATGTTCAAGATATTACAAGACAAATTAGCCTGCTAATTTAGCCTGCTTATCAACCAAGTCACCAACAACACCACCAGCTGGAGTCGCAACAGTGGCTGTGACGCACATCTCATGTGTTAGAGCCATTGGAGGCAATTAAAGACCTTTAATATCATAAATATGAAAAGTTGATCGAGTTATGAGTGAGTTGTTACAAAATAATGATAATCATCTGCTCAAAGTTTCCTTGGCCCTTAATTGCCTCGATGAGCTGTGTCAAATCTGAGGGTATTATTATCTCTGATGTCTATCATAATTAAACATGCATAAAACTGATTGGAAATTATTTTTAAAAACATTCCAGGCTGTGTGTATGTGTGTGCGTGCATTGTTTTGTGCATGCGTACGTTTGTGCGTGTGTGCATATGTAAGTTATGTGTGCATGCATGTTTATAAGTATATAGGATTAAGTTTTGTATACGTACTGTATGTGCAGGTGTACGTCTGTATCTGCTTGTGCATGTAATGCCAATCTAAGTTAATGTATATATGTATTTTATTTGCAAATTACCGGGTGTATGTACATGCACAATATACCATGAATTTATTTAAGTTTAATTTAAAACGATATCTGTATGTGTATACATGCTCTTTTCTGTTAACATGAATTAATCAAAAATAACAATAAAAAGTTGTACCAGGCTGTACCTCCGTGGAATCACTGTCAACAGAAGGTGCTCTGTTTGTTCGTGTCGTAACATCCAACTCAAAGGTTGGTGGGAGTGGGAGGGAACAAGCGACAGGGGTGTGAGCTATGTTGTGTGTGTTTGAGAGAGTGTAACTATGCATCATTTCATAGAATAACACACTTAGTGTGTGGATCACCCAATCATAATCACATGTCACCATGTATAAATAACACATCAGAAAAAGACTTGGATGTCAACTCAACTTTCACTTATTCGCTTGTTTTGACCGATTTAACATGCAGTGCACAAAGTGTAAGAGGAACTTAGATGTTTATAGTTGGAATTGTTCTCATCATTTTTATGATTTATTTCAAGCTTTAAAGAACATGACCGCACAAGCAGCTTATTGTCCAAATGGTAAAACATAATGAACTTTCCAAGCTTTATTTAAATACTAACATTACTCGTGGTACCTGATCCTACAAAAAAGCAATATTTGCATTGTTACCGTATCCCATGTAGTTAGTTTCTGGCAGTTTCTTAATCATTTATTGAAACTGTTTTAGGTTAGTAATGATGTTTGTCCACCATTGTGCATGGGAAGTGAACATCAAGTCAAATTTCCGTAGGCTGACCGAGTAAATTGTTGAGAAAGGGATTGCACTAATAAAATAAAAATGTATCCGCTGTAATGTATGTAATCCTGAGAGTCTGTCACTTAAAATGAGTTTTTGTTTTTGTCAACCTGTATTTTGGTCATCTGTTTATAACCAAGACAGCTTTCAATGGGACATCTGATGGTCGTTATCTAAAAGGCTGTTATCTTATTATTATCCACATGTCCTGCTGGTTTTAGTAGAAAAAGGCAAGACAAGCTGAATGTATACCATTTTCAAAAACGAAACAAGTGTACAAACATAAACAAAATATAAAATAAACACAACATAATGTCAATATAACATTGAAGACCAGTACAGAAACTCTGCACAGCTCATGTTCCTGTTTGTAAAACTCCATATACCCTGTTCTGGTCATAGCCTGTGTCATTAGGTATTCAACAAAAGCATTTCTACAGCCATTAATAACATCAATGCTCCAACACCCTAAACCTTTTTCTGCCTCGAACGATCATCGAAACTACTTTGTGATATTGAGCAAAATGTATTGACTTTCACTTTGTCGATTTCTTTTTAAATTGGACTCTTTTTGAATAAAGCACATGTATTGAAAGGGTTGTACAAAGCCAAAGAGAGGACGCTGTGTTGTGACAGAGGAGGTGTAAGGACTGCTTCCATAGACACACAAACACATGAGCAAACACACACACACACACACACACACACACACACACACACACACACACACACACACACACACACACACACACACACACACACACACACACACACACACACACACACACACACACACACACACACACACACACACACAGAGCAGATGACAGAGCTATGTATTTGGACCAGAACAAGGTCATTTACTGACCGCTGGCCTTATTCCATCCAACTTGTTTTCTCATCCCCTGTTCCTCCGTTTCTTAAAGACATACACCAAGCTTTTGGCAAAGACACTGCTTGATCTACTGCTGTGTGACAAGACGCCAGTTTGGCATAATATCACAACCATGGCAATGTCATTCGTTTTGTATTTTTCTGTAGCCCTTCATTTGGCACCACAAAGTTAAACTCCCGATCTGTTTTAGCTTAACTGTTTGAATGTACAACATATTGGCTGCATTGAATGTTTTGCTAGTACGTGTTCTTTCTTTTTAATCCCATTTCTCCGTGAAGCAGCACTGAGTTCACAGTTCAGTTGTGATTATGTAAAGGTATGCACACATCAGTTAGTTTCAGGAGACTGAGCTACTCTTTTTCCTTAACTTATGCTTGTGTGTGCATTCCTTATGAGGATATTATCCTGTACAAACGTAGAACACAAAAGGCAGGGACCATATTTGTTTCCGCACAATGACTGAAAGCTCAAGTTGATTCCTTTGATGTGAAATTTGGAAAGTTCTTTCAAACATGAGTTAGGGAAGTTCCTACCAATCAATAAGGTCCCTCGGTGGTACCCAACTCTGCAGCAGTTGGCCAAAAGTTACAAAAGCATAATAATGCAACCATTTCCTGTTAATTCTTAATTTCCTGCAGCATATGTCACCTTTGACCATACACAGCTAACATAACTGGTCATCATAAGAGAGACAAATACAATTTGGGCAGGCTGGGTGAACTGAAGAAAAACCAAAAGGTTATAGGTTTAACTTTACAATCAAATGTCACAGTTAATTTAGAAGAAAGGACTACAAATGGAAAATATCCTTAAAAATGTAAAGAAAATTGAAACATTTTAAGGCCACACAATTGCTAAGAGTTGTCAATTGTCCAAACTGAGGACAACAAAAAAGTGACGGCTCAGGCAATATTTCTTTTGTGCTTTTTGCAGCGTTCTAGGGCTGGTCAGATGATTTCAATATGCCGATTAAATGGTATGACATTAAACTGTTCTAATATGCGTCATCTAGGAAAACAAAGAACATCTTGAATGGAGACTTAATTCTGCTTCAAATTCAGATAAAAAAATCTGGGTTGGACTACAAAGAACTTCCACCAAATGATGTCCAATGTCTGAACCTTTAGATATGAAAAAGAAACATTTATCATTAAAAGTAGAGGTAGTAGTGATAGAGAGATTCTTTACTGGCACTGATGACCATCTATAGATTGTCAGGTATGCAAGGCCACCTCTAGTTACCTATGGATGGAAGTCTCCATCTGTCACATGACCTTCACATTGAACGCCAGAGGTCCCTTGAGAGTATCCTCCATCATTAGTTTTGACCTCGGAAGCACCGTGTTTGACGTCAAGCTGCCGGTTTGACGTCAAGCTGCCGGTTTGACTGCGCAAATAAGCATATTGGGATGTGACCATAATACTAATAATTATCATAATTACCAGATGTAAAGACACAGTGACCAGCTGGTGACAATCGTTCTGTCTTTTCAACTACCAGGTTGCAGACATTTTGAAAGACTTAATATTACATTTTGCCCCAAAACTGAATTACCATTGGTTTACATCACTGTCATTTTTACCAGCTAATGCTTTTATTTGTTTTAGTCATGGGTCAATTCTCCTTGTTCAATTTGTACCATTATAATTCTACCTCGTCGCGTTTTTGATTCAAGTTGTAGTCTCTCTCTCATTGAAGTCAATGAGCTGTTGATATTTAGGTTGTTTTAGTCATTATATTATATTAAACATTCCAGTTCATTCAGTTTAAGCTGAATACAACCTTGTTTCTTTGTCTAAAGCCCTGCCATTGTTGCCATTGATATATTTTTCTGGTTGTCTGCCCATCCATTCTATTCTTGTGAATATCCCAGGAATGCTCTTGGGGGATTTTTTAAAGATTTGGCAAGAACTTCCACTTGGAATCAATAATGAACTGAGTGGAATTTAATGGACAAAGGTCAAAGGTCAAACTTTAAGGTCACTTGAACAATAGGCTTACTATGAGATTTTTACAGAAAAGCCTTTTTGGAATAAATGATGACATTCTGGATAGAGATGGATGTGAACTGCAACTTGACTGGTTGGTGGTGGCATACAAAAGTGACATATTTCTATTGAACTTAACTAATTAAGTTAATCCTCCTTATCCTGACTCGTTTTGTGCTGCTGGTGTACTATAGTTTATGTATTGTTTGGGGTTTTCTTTTTAATATAACCTAAAAATATTTTGTCTGTTATTTTTTCGTCAAAATTGAAGAGAGATTTAGGTAAAGTAATAATTGTGGTTACCTCAAACTTAGTCAGCTTTTGTCAAGACTATTGCATGTTTATTCATCACAATGAATGTCAGGGAGGGGAGATTAGGACCCAAGTGCAGCACAAGGAGGTGGAATACCACTTGCAACAAAAGGCATGGTTTTATTATAAAAAAAAAAAAAAGCTGTTAACAAAAATACAAAGCTAGGGAAATCCTGGACATGAAAACAAATATACTTGACTTGATACGTGAAGGACGACAACGAACTGACAAAGAACACAAAGGAAAGCAAGACTAAATACAAAGGGACTAATCACAAGACAAGACACAGCTGGGGAGGGGAGGCAGAAGGGCAACAGGTGACAACAATCAGACACAAGGAAAGCCAAAGACAGGAAATAAAACTCGACCAGACACAACGGAGGGAAAACATTTCAAAATAAAACAGGAAACTAGACACAAAACAAGGATCATGACAGTGAGTGCTTAATGACGACACCCTATCATTGTTAACAGCATTTCCTGTTAATGTGGTGTCAGACCAAATGCCAAAGAGAGACCAATTAATTTAAAGGACTTTATTAAGGATGCTTATAAAAGCAGTAATCTACAATTTGCTCACTATTATTGTATTAACTGCTAATGTAGCTTGTGAAATGGTCCAACAGCTACACAATGATTTACTAAGCCCTTTGCTCTAGTAGACTTTTCTTCTTATACACTTTCTTTTGTTTTGTTTCAAACAATAACAAAGTACATATATCCTTCAATCACATTTTCAGTTTGTCCTGCTGTGTCAGAGTACCACTCCAGGGCAAAAAAGATTATGTAATAAAGATGTTCTACCTTAGAAAATAAGAAAATAAATAATAGTAAATAAACAGACAAAATAATGATGGAAGGAGAATACAAGTGACTTACTACAAAGGTGTTAACAATTCTTATTGTATTAGTAGATGCATTACAGGTGCCCATCAATTGATGAATGTATTTTTCTGTTAAGCATAATAAATATGGTTTTTGCTCCATGTGGTGGATATCCTTCACTCTGAATCCAGCAGTTACAGGTGGGAGGTTCCGGTTTCTAGTAGACCTGTCTGACAATTTTCTCTTGCCAGGAATATATTTTCCTCAATTGGCGGCATCCAGGGAGAACCTGCTTCCCTTCAGGTATTTGTACTGACTTCTTATGCATTTGTGCCGCCATTTCAATTTGATTTACCTTCAGCACTGAGAGCAACCTCCGAGTCTGAAAGTGCCTCAATCCGGCATTCCTTTAAATGGACTTTCAAAGAGTGATTCAACTGGTTGAAAAACAATGTGGATTATATAGAAGGGAAATTAAATACGTTAATGAGAAAATAACCCTTCCTCTCTAAGTTAAATGTAAAAATGACTAATCTAAAATGTTATTCTGAGAGTTTCGTTGAACATAGCTCCACCCTGACTGAAAAGTGGTTCCAAAAAACAGAGATGGTCGCATTCAAAATGTCAAACTTGAGGCTTTAATACGTCCCAAACGTTGAGTTCTTGTCTACACTCTACGGTTCAGTCTGAACACACAGCTTCAGAATGATTCATCACTAACATAGCTGTCAAGAAGCACATGTGAGTTGGAGCACGAGACAAGACGTGGGGCCAGAGAGACGCCATCCATAACCTACACGCTGTCATAGCCATAGATCTTTAGAACAGCTATAAAGAGTTCCAGTCTGTAGCCTAGTTTAGACTCCACACCTGCAGACAGGTTTAGCAGCACAGACGAGCTCTCAGTCTGCTGTGCAGCTGCATTATGCTGAGTACCGGACTGCCGTCTAATGAAGCTTTACACTCTTTTACACTTTGTAATGTTCAAAAGTTATTACGTCATACACTATACAAAAAATTTTTTAGTTGACAATGAGAAATGTGGTTCACAGGTTCCTCAAACAATGAACTATAAATAGATAGAAAACAATAAAAAAGAAAAATAGTGAATGCTCAGAAGTTTAGCAATCTGAAGGACTGTGGGGTCCCTGAGTCTGGTGGTCTTTGTACCTCTTTCCCCTTTTTTACTGGCGGATTGCTTATTTAAAAAAAAAAATGCTTAACCTTTTTATCTCTATTCTTCCATCCCTCCACTTCCTCTCCTCTTCTTCTCAGGTGATCCATTCTGTTAGTGTCTTTTTTCTTTCTGCTGAGGTATAATTTTACTTGGACCCTGAGTTTCCCACTCTCATTCTCCCATTCTGTTTCCGCTACCTCCGTCACTTTTTCTCTCTGACCTGGTTTTGTTGGATCCTGCTGGAAGGCCAGATGTTCACGCTACATTTGGGAAAAGAGAGAACAACAACACAAAGCTTATCCAAAAGGCTTCTCAGGCGTGCTTAACACATAGAAATCTAAATGCACACATTGACACAGAACACATGCAAACAAGTGTCCTCCCACAGTCAGAAGCTTATGGGATTACACTTTGTCTCTTTGGCTTTATTTGAAATATCCACAGTGAGGCTGCAGGTAAAATAAATGTGTTTTGTTTAAAAGGAAAAGATATATATTTACTGTGTCATTTAAACCAGACTGTTTATCAGTCCACAGGAACACACTGGGCTGAGGCAGTACACAACCATTGAGGCGATTTGTTTCGTAATGATTTCCTTCCCTACATGTAGGCAGTTAAGTCAAATGGATATCCATTTAAGTTTACTATCCTAGACACCGTTTATACCTGGCATTAAATGCATCTTGAGCGATCAGAGGGACAAGAGGGCAGCTCTAAACCACCACAAAGACCAATCCCTCAAAATTACCAATGTGATTTGGGAGGCATTTGACCACATATCTTTTTTAGTGTAAATGCTTATGTGTCCTCATGTGTCACCGACAAGGACGGAAAATATGTCTTCAAAAGTGAAGCCTTTCTCTCCCGTCTTCAGATGGTTCTCAAATGGCATAAAATAAAAACAAGGAAACTCTTGTTTGAACCAAGATGGCCAACTTGGTATTGCTTCCATAATAATGGCAGTGCAATGATGAAAGAGATAATAAGGGAAGGGGAAATGTGGTTTTTTTTTTGCCACAGCTAACGCCATTCACAACAAATAATTAATTTGTTCTTGGTAAAAGAGAATTAATGTAGTGTCACTTTCTGATGCCAGGTGTAAACAGGGTCTTGTTGCCAGACATGACTGATAATGAAGGACTTTAACTTAAAACCTATTTAAAACTCAAAATGTTAACCACTTTACAGAATCCAAAATAGCATTGAGCCATCCATATGGCTCTGACTAGAGATAATATTCTCTGTATCTCCTCTGGCTAGAGGACCATCTGTCCATGACGTCTTTCTTAATCTTCTGGTGGCAACCGTATTCTTTGGAGTCTAACTTTGAAGCAGATATGCTTAGGACCTGCCAAAGTTGGATAAACATGCTAACAAACAGAGAGTTGGAGAGAACTGACCGGCGTACAACGTGAACACTTCTCTGGGTTCGATTGTATTGATTTGTCTGTTTTCCTTGGCCAAGCTTTCGGTAAACCTTTGGTGTTGTGAGACATTAATGTTGTGTCTTGTCGTATCTGTTAAGTTATGTATTTAGTCCGGTCTTTTCTTCTGTCTATGTTGTCTTGTGACTTCCGGTTTTATTTTGTAGTAACCTTTTCCTCTCATTACAGATCACTTTACTTCCTGCCTTTGTGTGTTTTCCCTCCACTGTGATTGTTGACCCCGCCCTGATTGTCTTCACCTGTGTCCCCTTACCTTATCTATATTAAGTCCCTGTCTCCCTTTGTCATGTGCCAGTTTGTCTCTTTCCAAGCTTCAGGGCCATTTTTATATCTTGTTGTATCGTTGTATCCTTTGTCTTTTTTGCATTTTGCCAACTACCTTGTTTTTCTTTTTGTCTCAGTGACGTAGTGCTGCTCTCATCTATTAGAATTGTTTGCATGTAATTGGAGTAAGGTTGAAGCTAATGGAGACATAACAGGATACTGGTCAATCAAGCATCATGCAACATAACTAAGGAAAGCATAAACATTTATAAAATATACTAAAAATGTTAGATAAGGGGTTAAAGTTCAAGCTAAACTGAAGAGTATAGTCCAGTATTAGTATGAGAACAGTAAAGTCCAGTAAAAGTTATAAAAGCAACATGAACTGGAACCACTTTGCTCAATAAATAATAATAATATATTCAATTTTTATAATGACTTTTCGAGGGGCCCAAGGCCGCTTTACATGGTGTAAGGACAGACAAAAATCAAACAATTAGGGCAATTAATAAAGTAAAAATAAATAAATAATTAGCAGTGGGAGTGCTAAAGATCATTTAAAAAGAAACAAAGCTTCAACATTAATTGAATAAGTTGAACTTAGTGTCAAGGTAGTAGGGGTCAAACTGTTACTCTTGTATGATAAGCAGCTGCAACTTCCACCATTTTTTTTTTAAGTACTGTAATTTAAAGCACATTAGTAATGAACTGTACTGATAAAAACAGCAACAAAGCAGCTATCTAACAGCTCCATGGCTCACAATGAATAAGAAGCCTTTCTGACCCAGATGTGCAGTCCCCTCTCTTAATCTCTTCTTTGTCCCATCTCCTCTCAACGCCCCATTAAACACATAATACTGCATGACTCCAGTAATCAACATTAATTCAATTTCTCACCAAATCACCCAACAAGGTCACAGAGTGGAGTGTGTGTGTGTGTGTGTGTGTGTGTGTGTGTGTGTGTGTGTGTGTGTGTGTGTGTGTGTGTGTGTGTGTGTGTGTGTGTGTGTGTGTGTGTGTGTGTGAGAAAGAGAAAAAATGTATCCACAAATAATTGTTCATGGGTTACAAAGGGTTAATTAAGTATTTATATAACAGTACTGCAGGATTAAGTGCCAAGTGTCATTAAAAAAGCTGTGTGAGTGTGTGTGTGTGTGTGTGTGAGAGACAGAGAGAGAGAGAGAGAGAGAGAGAGAGAGAGAGAGAGAGAGAGAGAGAGAGAGAGAGAGAGAGAGAGAGAGAGCAGTGTGTTGTTCTGAAGTCCCTGTTGACATGTAGTGGTGACCCAACTATTTAAAAGTCATTTTCAAAGTGATATTGAGTCCTAAGAGAAAAATAAGTTGTTGTCATGAGGAAATTTGGTTGCTCAGTATTACTTCTTATGTGTGTGTGTCACGATATCCCCTCAGACTTGGCCAACATAAAAAAAGATGAAGATGACTGTCAACAGTAGTTAAATAAAAGCTGTCTCCCTGTCTGAGTTGTTTTTCAATTAATGAATAAAACTCTTCATTAATTGCTTCTACTAAGAAAAAAGCATGCAGTTGCTCTGCATACCAACGGCTGGAACTGTGGCCACAGCAATGTAACTTTAAATGTGTACAGCACTGATCAAGTTTCTCTGTAACTTTCCAAGTCTTTTCTCATTTTCTTTTTTATTAACCAGTCTTTAAACACTGCCAGAGCCCATACTGTTTTCCTGTTAGTGTTTATTTCCTGTCTGTCTTCTCCTGCTGTTCCCTTTAAATGTTTATTTCCTATCTATCTTCTTCTGCTGTTCCCTTTAGTGTTTACTTCCTGTCCCACTTCCTTTTCCGTTTTTTTGGGGCACAACAGAATATTTCACTCGTTTCAAACAAATGCTACAAATCTCAAAACGTCTTAACCCACTATTTCAAACTTGAAGACCAAGGGATTAACATGGCAAAAGGCATAGATTTAAATAAATGAAAATGTTTGCCTTCACTTCCTGTCTGTTTGCTTCTGGTGTTCCTGTTAGTTTTTTTTCTTTAATGGGGACAGTTTTACAATCTTCATCCAAAGGTTTGTGCTCTTTACAAATACAAACATAATATTCAGAAAGAATGATGTTTTCACTTTTCTTTTCTGAATACACCAGTTAATTATAAATAAGCTCGTTTCTTTTTATTATTTCACCATCCTTTCCCTTTTTATTTTTGTTCTGTTATAAGTCATCTCTAGTTAGATCAACCATAAACCGTTTATACAAAAGAAGACCTTGTTTAAAAACTATAATTAGTAATTCACAGCTACAATGATTCTTTAGATGTTTATTTCATCAACAGTTTCTCATCACAAATTAGAGTTTTATCATTTTACTAGTGACTTTCCAAATCCAGATTTTGTATTCATGAAATATGAAGACTTGGCCATACTTTGAGATACAATTCATGAAATTCTCCTTTATTTTATTTCATTAATGTTGCTTATTTCAGAGGAGTGTGTGATAGGATTATTATTTTATATTTTACAGATTAAATAGATACAAAATATGTGAACACTTTTCGAGAGCATTTTTGAACATCATTATTAATCTGTGGCATTTTTTTCTGCATTATTATTAAATCATTTTGTATCTTTTGGTACAGAATTCATAAACCTTGCCCCAAATGATGAAATGTTAGTGTGACCAAGAACAAACCCTGACTTAGTCAACCTCAGAAAAAAAACTTCTGCTTTACACCATTCTGAAGAGGCTAGCTTCCTGGAAATGTAACACATTTGTATTCATGAGCAGTGAATGTGTGATTCTGTTAGAGACTGTCACTTTAGTTTTTTCATGTTTATTTCTATTTCCTTGGCCTGGCTGCAGCACATATGAAAAGGGTGGCAGTGAGACGCCCAGAGCCAAACATTCACAGTTATTTGTGTGAGGAGTCACCCAGCCTCGATGTGTGTGTGACCAACTAGCAGAATGTGGTTTTTTGTTGGGTACAAAATCAGCCCATCTCTGACTGACCTATCATGACCCATGGTCTCTTTCTCTTCTAGAAAAAATAGTTTAAAGTTGATTAAAGTTGGCAACACAGCATAGTTAACTGTGATGTGTAAAATTCTCGGAACTGATGGGGGTGACAATAGAGAGTGGGGCGGGATGGACGCATTTTTGTTGGCGGACCCAATAGTTAGCATCACAGGCATCACATTCAACTCTCTTCAAAGAAAGAAATGGGATTTTTCCTTTAGATTTTTGGAATATTGCAGAAAACATGATATTTACACTATCTCCATTATTATTATTATTATTATTATTATTATTATTATTATTATTATTATTATTATTATTATTATTATTATTATTATTATTATTATTATTATTATTATTATTATCATTGTTGTTGTTATTATTATTATTATTATTATTATTATTATTATTATTATTATTATTATTGTTATTGTTATTATTGTTATTATTATTATTATTATTATTATTGTTGTTGTTGTTGTTATTATTAGTATTGTTATTATTATAAGTATTATTAGTAGTATTATTATTATCATTATTGTTGTTATTGTTCTTGTTATTATTGTTATAAACAGCATAAGTAGAAAAGCTATCGTCTCTGCGCATCAACACCGCTAAGCTAAAGGCAGCTAATGTTCAGCATGATGACGAGTAGTAGTGTTGTTTAGCCTTTTGTTAGCAACCGCTGTTTTCCGAAACACAGAAGTTGTTTTTTATCGGTGTTGTATTTACTGAAAACGTGAGCATTTATTCAGCTTCAGACCTCGTTTCAAACTTCTAACCAAAAACCACATTCACAAAACTTTTGACTGAGATAAGGGGATCAGACATAACAAAATGCTGACTCATTTCCGGGTTTTAAGACTCATTCCCGCACTTCTTTTTTCGAGATGTTTTGTATCATAAACTGATAAAACGTGGTAGTTTGTGTCACAACTTTATAACATATATTCAAGTACATTGTCCCCAGTAAACCATGGGTGTCACAAACCACAGGTTTGGATTATAACCTTGATCAAAAATGTATTTCCTACTCATTTGAATTTTGTGCAGTTAGTAAATAACCACTTCTGTTGAAAATACTAATGCAAAATGACGACTTTTAGAAGTGTTGACAGTTTCTTTACTTGTTCATCATGAACGTACAGTTAAGTTACACTCTCTTTGTCCTCCTCACTGCAATGTTCATAGAAACACATGTTCTGCAAAGAAAAGAAAATCTAAATAAATCTTATGGAAACAAAGTTATAAGACAAAATGCATCTTCCAAATCTGTTCCTACTTTAAAAGTCCTCTCCAGTGTCCCCTGCCCAAAGGTGATAACACATGATCTCTCACCCCATGTGTCTCTGACTAACTCTTGCCCATGATATCGATGACAATATTTGTTTCTCTCTTCCACTTCTTCTTTTTTGTTTGCCCTCTGAGCATAGTGATATCTGCTGCTGATTCTCTCATCAACCTGGCAGCGTTTTGAGGTGCTTCCACAATTCCCCGATGCGACTCCAACAGTCTCCACACCATCTGTCCTGAAGCCATGGGAGCTGATGAATAGGAGCAATATTGTCTCTGACTGGAGAGAGGGATTGACAGGACTGGATCAATGCGGATCACTCACACTGTGGATAACAATGTGCCCCGCGGACAGCAGAAGCACGACAAAAGGATGGAGAGGGGGGGAAATTCACATAACATTCCTGTCGACTCCAGAATATTACACGATACCATTTTCAGACTTACAGCACAGGCTCCCCCCACAGAGCATGGAGTTTAATTAGGTTTCAAAGTACCTTGCTGCATTCATTTCAATATTGATAAGCACAAACTCATTAGCTTAAGTACCTTCTTTTAGCTCAGAGACAGGTAGATCGTACTTATGCAGCTCAAGGGATATCAGGGATGTTGGTTTTGAAATATTGTTTAAAGTTGTTGTGATTTATTGGCCTTATTAATGATCCCATTAGGCAGAGTGATTATGTTAACCAGGTGATAATAACAGGACATCAGGCAGCACCACTTTTATTGAGCATCTGTTGTGTTGGGTTTGAACCATCCTTCCTAAAAAGAACAGGGACGCTAGAATATCATTTTTCCCAGTTTAAATTGAAGCAGAGTTTTTTTTTCCTTTTCACTTTCATTCTACTCACTATCATCTTGCTGAACCCATGCTCAGTATTATAGTATCGCTATTCATTGTCATCAATGTGTTCCCCTTTTCATTTTCCCCCGGTATTGCGTGTTGTTGTTGTGCAGGGGTTTGACAGGGTGGAACGACGGGAGGAGAAAAGAAAATATGTAAATTTGTCACCATTAAACCCAGCGGTTTTTTTTGTTCATGTTTTTATGAATACAAACTGTTTTATAGAATTGTTCAAGTTCATACACAAGACATTTGTGAATCTGATATTTCTTAACTTTGTCATAATTACATTAATAATTTAGATAAAACAGAAGTCACAAGTTGAATGACACAGTACAGAATATGGTAGTCTCTTGCTTTGCCTGATTTTGCATGTTTTTGTACTGACATTTGCTTCAGTGAGTGAATAAGTGTGTCCCACTGGGAAGAATTGCAATATGCAATATGATTATCCAATTAATGCACTCATAACTCTCTGGACACTCGCCATCTCTGTGACATAATGGTAGTTGCGGTTGCTCCAAAGAACACAAAACAACAAATAAAGGTTAAACATGTGTTTGTATTCACTATTTTACAGACAATACTGTTATTGAGAAGAAGTCACCACTATTTAATTGGAATAAGTGAGCAGACAGAGATGATTAAGTTCCGTAAACAATAATATTGCCAGGTAGCTAGTTAACAGCGGCAGTCATCACTTCCAGTATGGATACAGAACATGGATATATAATAAGAACTGGATACAGCGTCGGGAGCAGGGCCTCGTTCATTCCTATGAGACACAAGCACCTCTGTTTGGAGGAGAGACATTCACAGAATGGAAATACATTGGAGAAAGCCCTGCAATAACTAGTGTGATTAATTGGATTCCATTTCTTTCAATAAAGAACACATTTGTAACTTGAACTGCATTAATGCACCCCCACAGCTTTCACAACCTGATAAGGGAATGTTCTCTTATTCTTCCTAATACCTTTTCCTCTCAGACTCAAAATATTATATCTGCGGCGTTATTTTCACACCATGCCTGCTATATCTGTGTTTGTGAAATACATTCTCAGTTCATAATGAATTTGACAGAATGTGTGAGTGCTACCCGGCTTCTAGGTCAAGAGCTTGCGATTTGTCACTCTCTGATTGAGTTTCTGCCAAAAATGGAAGAACGTGTTTTTCCTGGTACAGATATCACGTTACTTCTCATTGATATGCTTCAAACATGTCAGGGAGAGTGCACACTAAAAACGAATGACAGCTGGAAAAATGTGTCTGATTTGCATGGCCTTCTGTCAATTAGGATGTGATCACATACGTTTTATTTTGGGATTTCTGTTTGTTCACTTTCTACGTGTTTCCCTCCCACTGAGAAACCGTTCTTGCAGTTACATGAACTTTGACTCTTCTGTTTTGCTTGTCATGCTGTCTTGTTCTCTCATACTGACTCCACAGGAGTTCCACAGTCAAGCACTTTCAAACTTTGGGTGTTTTTCAGACTCCTTTTAGAATAAAGCAACAGAAACCTGACACTGTTCTGACGAAAATCTCCCGTCAGTATCTTTCCGTTACAGCCTGTGTCTGTCTGGTGTTTCTGTCTGAGAAGCTGTTCTGAGACATTGGCGTAGAAAACAGTTTTTAACCGTCGCCCTACCTCTCTTTGGTATCCCCACGTCTCTGTTGGGACCCTCTGCTCCTGGCGGGTGTTGCTATGCTTTTCACACTTTACAAAAATAAAAACATGTCTGTTTGTCAGAAGCTTCCCTCTAGACTCTAGAGCCACCAGTTCCGCTAAAATCTGACGAGGGAATTGCTAAATTTAAAATGTTTCTGTGCCCTAAAAAACCCTCCTTGTGTTTTTTGACTCATATATCTTGGTATTGATTAAAAAATATATATGTATATCTATACAGTTGTCTTGAGGAGGTGTCTTTCAGCCACACATCCTATCCAACAGGATCGTTTTAAATATTTAGGACGGTTGCTCTGGGACCTTAAATTGGGTTTTCAGTATAATGTGAGGCTAACTGAGTTGAGTCTCTTGAGCATCGTTTTTTAAATAGGTTTGCTTAAAGAACGTTAATGTTTGGGCTGATGGAAATTCTTTAAACTAAAATACTGTAGTTATAATATTGGAGCTCCTCATAGGCAACATTTAAAAAAAGAAAACCTTTGAGTTTAGTGTCGACTGAATATTTGAAGAGGCCTTTTCCTGTAGTTAGGTTTTAGTCTGCAAATGTTAAAATCCCTGTGCTCTTGTTGGCCTCATTTGTTTACTTAGTGACATCGCTTTGTCACTACATTTTACATGATAGGCTAAGGGATGGGACTTCTCTTAGCGGTTGACCAATGACAACAGAGATGGCCAGCTAACCAATCAGAGCAGACTGGGCTCTGGTTTCAGACAGAGGGTGAAAAGAGGTGCGAAAAATAAAGAGCTTTTTGAACATTAAAGCATGGAGACATGTCCCAGTAGAGACACACAATATTAATATGAACCTCATATTTAGCATACTGGGGCCTCTTTAAGTCTGCAGTTATGTGGTTCTGGTAGAACAAAATAATAATTGTAAATAACGAATAGAAACCTTCTGGAAATGTAACTTTTGTTGCTGCTTGCTTGTCTGGTCTTGTATTTCATTCAGGATATCGCAATACTTGGAAAAGAAATCACTAAAAGTAAGAGCCTTTTTTTGGGATAATATGTAGTCGTTTATTTCACACATCACATTTTACCTCAGAACACCTGCATTTTGAAGCATAAAAGTAATTTTAATGGATTTCTTTTTTCATCTCTGCCTAAGCAAATGTTCTGTGTAAAACAGAAAATGTGCTTATTTCTTTGAAACTGTGGGTTTTTTTCTGTCTTTATTTTTTTGTTGATATTTCAGCGTTGTCGGAGCATTTCCTATTGCTGGTTTTCACAATAACAAATGGTTGACCTTGATCTTTTTGGATGTCCACCCACGGTAAAAACACTAAATGAGCAATTAAATATTTCACACCTGTAACACGATGATAGACAGTTTAAGGAATACCAACCAGCAGAACCAGAAACATTTCTTCTTTTTGTATTTTATTCATTCTTCTTTCTTTTCAAAAAGCTGGGGCTCTTATTACCTTTGGTAGGGTGTTTGACTCTAGTAGCTGCCAATATAGCCAGGGGCTGTCTTTGTTAAATCCAAAATCACAAGGTTGAGTTCAAGGCAACAAGGACCTGCAAGAGTATGAGTTACGGCGGTGATGCCTTGAAGACTGATGCACTCTTAGGTTCAGGGATTAAGTTGCTGGACAAGTGGAATTCTGGCTACTAGAGAAAATTGTGCAGAATCATCTTCAGTGTGGCTCAAGTGACCGAAGACAGGGACAGATGGGAAAACTGTCATCCACACCCCCAGTTTTTTCTTTTTCAAACTACTCTTTATTGACTTTCATTAAAGTCAATTGAGGATTCAACACAGACACAAGTGTTATGAGAACTGTTGGATATGAAGAGAAAAAAAAAGGATAGCAAAGTGGAATCAGTTTATTAGATAGAATAATTTGCAAATGCCAAAAGACAGGGATCAGCATTAAGCAAGGTTTTCTTTTTGAAAGTTTGCTTATATTATATAATTCCTGACCATATACCTGAGAGAGAGCAAGCGCATTTTGTGGCATTTGCAAGCAGTGGCAAGTACTTCCGGTGATAGCTGTAGATGCCACTAGCTACCACAGATGCCAGTACTTGCCGATGGCTGCTGAAGGGGAATTACCACTGGATGCCGAGGCAAATGAATGTTTAAGGTAGTTGCCACTGTGGCAAATGCTGCTGTTTTAACACTTATTTATCGTGTAAAATGTCGCTGTTTAGGCATGACTTTATATCACTGATCTGTACACAGGACTGATGTGCGATCTTTATTTTTCAAAAAGATTTTAAATTATAATTTATATTCAGATTTACTTGGAGAACATGGTTTGTAAAAAACAAATGACCGTGTTATATTTTTGATAGTAATAAAAATATATTGTAATATAACATAAATAATGGACGCTGAGCTGTCGCTGTTGCTTCTGAAGAGGAGTTTCCACTGCTTGCTTTGATGAACCAGGTGTATTATTACTAGTTAAGAACGATATTTAACATAAAGAAATGTCTGTATTGACAAGGCAACGTGTCGACTGGGGTCATTAGGCTTGGCTAGGCTTGGTGTTGATATAAAACATCAGGTTGTATTTACTTTATTTGTCCAACATTTTTAAATATGTGCGTTACAGCAGTGTTTTTAAAAGGCATAGAACATGAGTACAACTAAATAATAATAATAATAATAATAATAATAATAATAATAATAATAATAATAATAATAATGATGATGATGGTAATAATAATAATAATAATAATAATAATAATAATAATAATACTAATAATACTAATAATACTAATAATAATAATAATAATAATAATAATAATAATAATAATAATAATAATAATAATAATAATAATGATGATGATGATGATGATGGTAATAATAATAATAATAATAATACTAATAATAATAATAATAATACTAATAATACTACTAATAATAATAATAATAATAATAATAATAATAATAATGATAATAATAATAATAATAATAATAATAATAATAATAATAATAATAATAATAATAATAATAATAATGATGATGGTAATAATAATAATAATAATAATAATAATAATAATAATAATAATAATAATAATAATAATAATAATAATAATAATAATAATAATAATAATAATAATAATAATAATAATAATGAAAGTAAATGTGATCAAATAAAAAACCTTGAAATGCGGAAGGGTCGTCATCGGTAGTCCATCACGTGGTTCCCGAAAATAACCGAGTGATACGAGCCGATTTTAGTCAAAACTCCGTGTGTATTAAAAGACGATCCAAAAGCACAGAATTGAGTTCAACAACCACATTTTCGGTCGACAATTGCGAAATTGATTCACAAATGCCTGAAAATGTTAGAGAGAGATTCACAAATATAATTATAGTACTCACAGATCTTTCGTTTTATTTGTGAAAATATTTGTTATTATAGATATTAGCCTACACTTTCCACAGAGAAAGCGCCCTCTACTTGACTGAGACATTTTCCACAATAAATAAGTGTTAAAACAGCAGCATTTGCCACAGAAAGCGAGTGGCAACTACTTTAACCATGTGTTTGCCTCGGCATCCAGTGGAAATTCCCCTTCAGCAGCCATTGGCAAGTACTGGCATCTATGGTAGCTTGTAGCTTCTAGTAGCATCTGCTACTAGAAGCCACTAGCTACCACAGATGCCTCGGAAAATAGTGGCATCTGCAGCTACCATCGGAAGAACTTGCCACTGCTTGCAAATGCCACACATTGAGCCAGGCCCTACTGATATACCTTTATGTGTGCAACAATGTGTTTTTATTTGTATATACAGTATGTACCTCATCATTGTATTGAACTTTGTATAGAAAACAATTGCAAATAAGCTCATCTTGCAGTTAACACAACCCTTCACTTTGTACATGCTGTAAGGAAAGCCTCATTATCCTTAGAATCATCACATTTGTCTCTTCATTTGTGTCTATGAGTTGATGGTACGTGGCTGGTACGTTCTGTAGTGGTCACAGTTACAACATATACAAAATGAAATGGGATCCTATATGTGTTGAAGTGCATTACATTTAAGTGGCGTCACATTCACGAAGTAAAGATACTGATTGGGTTTTTGTAAACACCTCCAGTGTGTGGTGCGACTACCTCTGAAGTTCACTGAACTTTGGAAGGCAGTGTCATAAGATGATCCCCACACAGGATTATATCCTGCACGTGTCAACACACAAGGTCCCTGATCATACAATTTTCATGGGGATGTGACTGTGATTTTGGGTGGAATCAAAGGTAGCAAGAAATTAGAGGAGGAGGGGAAGAAACACAAAGGCAGGGAATGAAAGAAGGAAAGAAGAGCGATGGCTGAAAGCACAGAGTCAGCCAGCCAGGCAGATGTTAAATTATTCTCTTTTCATTTACAATAATAAAGTCATTTGATCAGTGAAATATGTCCTCATTTTCTCTCCCCTTAGGGTCCCCGTACAGCTCCCTCTAAATATCTCCTGCTTCAAGGCCAAGAGCCCAGGCGAGAGGGGACAGAACTAAGAATAAAACAATATTTGCTCCGGAGTTAGCACTGCTTAGCCCTGGAGAATTAACTGTGGGTTTTTTATTCAACGGCTATTCTTTAAATCTACAAGAATGTGTGTCTGTTCTTTGGAGCAACCTCCTTGAGTTAAAATGTTAAAGATGTTTCTGTATTTCTGTATTGCATTTTTTTTACGAATGATTTTTCTGAATAAATAACATAGATTGTGAATAATGCCAATTTACATCTTTAAATATGGTCCTAAACATGATTATTTCCCCATGTGGGGCAATATAAAAACATCCATGATATCTAAACTACGAGAGAAGTAGCTTGACACTGACTCCATGTGCCAAGTATATGCATTATAACCTTGTGCAATGCTAATGTGCAATTTAAAACATGTGATCAAGATTTAAATGTGATAAGTAACAACTGTACTTGATTTATTTTGGGTTCAATAGGTTTAAGCTTAAAAGCTACTTGGAGGTTTACGCTTGAAAACACTGCTTGATTTTAAGCAAAAAAACTGCTTGGGGAGGTTTAAGTTTATAAGCTACCTGATTGGGTTAACAAACTACTTATAATAAAAGCTAATAACAGATATCTGGTTTGGTTTAAGCTTCGTCACTACTTGCTTAGGTTCAAGCTTACAAACCTTTTGGTTGGGATAAGTTGAAATGCTATCTGGTTATGTCTAAGCTAAAAAAACTACATCATGGTTAGGTGTAAGCTCACAAACTGCTTGTTTAGGTTCAAGTAAAACAAATAAACTACTTGGTTAGGTTTAAGTAAAACAAATAAACTACTTGGTTAGGTTTAAGCTGAAACGATTGTGAATTAAATGTTAATTGTGTTAAGGTTAGGAACATTATTATGTACTTAACTATGCAACTTAGTTATGTTGTAAGTTACAAACGTACGAACATTGTAAGACGTTAGTTAAAATATGCCAACGTGTAACTGTCTAACAACAAATGTAACTACAGGTCATAATGAGCTGTTTGTAAAGAAAGCCTATACTACCATTGAGGTCAATGTGATCCCAGTCTGAGGAGTTATGTCAGAATTCATGATAAAGAGCCTTACCTTGTCATGACTTTTGCCAGAAGAAATGTAGAGGAAAGGGGTTATAGAGTTGCTTAACAGAGGGCGAGTTGACATTATAAATGTCAGATAGTAAATCTTTTGTTTTAAAGATTTTTTGGGCAACCAGTGCCTTTAATATAGTGACAGATGAGAAATGGGGAGACAGAGGGGATGACGCATGGCAAAGGGTCTCTGGATTCGAACCTGGGTCCAGCGCATGGGATCAAACCTAAGTATATGGCCGCCAGCTGTACTCACTGAGATATACGACGGCCAGATAGTAAATCTTTTAAAGCATGGCTTTAATGCAAACAGACAGTGACATTGAAAAACAAACATACCAAATAAACATCTCCAAATGAGTTTTAAAATAAAAGTATATTTGGAAGTGAAAAGGAACGTTAGTGACCATTAAATCCCCAAGCTGTGTAGGAAGATTTGAATAATTAGAGATGTTATGTGCCAGCCGTGTGAACATAATCCATTAAAGCAGAGAGGGTGGTTTTGGCTCTGCAATTTGCACACATCACTGTGTTATTGTGCACACATCTTTGCCATTTAACTGCTTCCCCTGGCCGCTGTCTGACTGTACACTCAGCAGTAAAGTTGCATTGAGGTCAAGTCGGATCAGGAAATTAATCAGAGAAAATGACATGTTTAAAGTGAGTTGTGTTTGTAAATCTGGACCCATGAAAAACACCTGTAGCCCTGGTGTGATTAGCATTGTGAGCTAATGAAGCTAGCAAGCGGGCAATACAAGCAGAAGGTGAATTAATAAATGCATGTTAATTGGGTTATGGAGCTTCAGGCCTTTTTATTTTCTTAAGGTAATGGAATATAGATCAACTCTCATTTAGTCATATTTTAAAAAGGATAATATGTTTTGGTTCTAATAGGGCACAAAAACAAGTGTGTATATTCAGTTCTGGTAAGCAGTAAATCAAAACTAATGTTTAAGCCTGTAGGCATTTACATTAATAAACCCTATGATAACAGCAGTAACTGCGTACAAACAATTCAATGAAATTGGCTTCAGCATTGATATGTATAAATGAGTGCATGGAATATCTGCTTTTAAATATGAGTGTAAAGTTCTTGTCAATGGTTTCAAAGGCTTTACTGTTATATGCACAATTGTGTCCCAGGCTCTGCCAACAGTGCATACATACATGTACATATATTTCTTAGACATTTAAATCACAACTAGTGTAAGAAGAAGTACAAATAAAATGGGGCAAGAGAATGGTGCAGGGGACACAATGCTGAAAGTCAAATGCAGAAATAATTAAACACTATTCATGTAAAAAAGATGAAATCAAAAATATTTAGTAAAATGTTACTGTACAGCGAAATGAAATGAAAACTGCATATTGTAATACTAATAGTATGGTGGCCGACAAGTGCAAACGGCTTACAATGACACGAAACCCTTCCATTTTGAGAAACAGGTTGCTGCTTCACACAAGATGTGAATATACATTAAAAACACAAATATGCTAAAATATATGCAGATGAAGAAACATCTTCACCATATTGACAACACAGGCACAACATTTTGAAAACATTCACCAACTTTACGAAATGCTGCTAGGAGCTGACAACACAATAAAAACGGGGACACTAAAAAGTGATGCACACAGCTGGGACCGGGATGTTTGTGGACGTTCCGGTACTATAACGTTGGCCAATAGTCACTGGAAACATGCTTAAGATGTTAAGTCTTATTTGAACAATGTGATCACATGATTCCGTATTATCGGATTATTGCAGAACAGCTGCTAGCTAATTAAGCTAGACTTGACATTTCAAATACAACACGGACGAAACACTTACAATTGTGAAACTGTAAGATTAACTGAGCCAACAGTGACAGTGGCAGTTTGCACCTTTTGGCCACCATACCTCCATCCTACAGTCAGTTTCTGGAAATCTGCCTTGTTCTTTGAGTTGGACAAAATATAGAAAGTTCATTCATTAGTTTCAAATATATACTGTATATATACTGTACGTATATTTGATTGTAAGGAAGATTGCTTAAGCAAATACTCCTCCATGCCACCAAACTGCCTTTGTATAACATAGAATTTTAGCCATAGTATAACCTCATTTACAGTCTTTTTTTCTTCTGCTGCATGGTCAGCTTTAATAGAGGTGTCAGAAAAATCCCAAGTACAAAAGCAGGTCATTGACTAAGAAAAGGAAGAGAGGACGGTGGCCCCTTATTCAGAAACAGAAAGAGGAAGAGAGGGAGCTTGGGGGAAGCGGAGTGGTGGGCCTTTTAAAAGAGCTGCGCTGAATGACCAAGCAGCGGAGAAAGCAGATGAGAAAGTAAATGGAATGAGAGGAAGAATCAGAGAAAGAGTAAAATGAGAGGCTCCCTTTAATAGAGCCTTATAAAAAGCTTTGTGAATGACCCCTGTCTGTCTTTCCCACACAGGTCATCACTGAAAAGTTCTCTCCTCTTGAAAAGGAGCTGGTGGTGAATAGACTCGAGATCCACTTCAGCCTGACGAAAAAACATTCCTGCTTTTAATGAAGGAAGACCGAAGACTCCATTTCAAGAGAGACAAAGCGAGAAAAAACAAGGGGGGGGGGGATAAATAAAGATTAAAGGAAAAATGAAGAAGCAGGAGAGAGAAAAGCAAGTGTCAGAAAATGAGAGTGCATAAAGAAAGTTGAAGACATGAACGCACTGTAATTCCATTTCTTTAACACAGTATTTTTTCTGGACTGCAGCTAGCCTAAGCTTGTTACAGGAAAGATTCAATAGTGCTAAACTTTATAGTGTAGCTGCAGTGGGAAGATAGCAGAATGGTCCAGTGGTTACACTGACCAAAGAGCAGCACTTTGAATATGAATGTGGATGTATAAATCAGCCGCCAGTCAAATAAAAATGGCCTTTAAAACGACACACATAACACAGCCTCACACACTTTTAAATGCTTCAAAAGCACATCCTCAGAATCATGCATTGGCAGAAGAGCGTGCATGTACATATTTAGTAATACTTTAAATTATTTGTACAGATGGTAACGATAAACATTTAACATTTAAGCAATCCGTTAACTGTTTAGGGTTTTCTATAGGTTTTCTGTGCATGTTAATGGTCTGCAAAGGCTAAAATCCATCTGTTTCCTACAGAGGGAGTTTTTTAAAATGAATAATAGGGCTTTATAATGAATAACACGCATGCTGACAAGCAGCTAGTTCAGTGTTAATATGAGTATCTTAATATAAGTGCTGCCATACAGTTTAGCTTAGCATAAAGGCTAACAAAGTACATTTTGTTGGTATCATCTATTTGGTTTCACATAATATTGGTAATACAGTTTGACTGACAGATCATTCTATTAAGCAACCCAAAGAGCAACTTAAATGACAAAAGATCAACACAAAATAAATAGTAATAAATAGAAATAAAATAGAAAAGCTTCTCATAAACAGTTCAGTCCTGCTCTGCTGCAAACTGCTTCTAAAGTTCTTGTAGTTCTTGTAGTCCTTTGAAAAGACTGTTATCACCAAATAATGATGAGGTACATACAGTGTTTGACATCCAGGGACATATTTATGCTGCTGAAAGAAAGCACTGAAGTCTTTCTGATGAGTCAGAGCCTCCCACTGGAGAGCAGAGTGTGTTTGACCCGATAGAGGATCCTTTGTAACTCCTCAGTGCTGGGAAATGGTGGCTGCTTGGTGTGTTTTTGACCCCCTTCATTTTCTCCTCTCACTTCTTGGCTGTGGACAAAGATCCATTCACATTTAAATATTCTCCCCTGAACGCCCACCCTGACTTCACTTTAAGATGATGGGAATGGCAGCAGCCATTTGTTCAAATAAAAAGAAAGCTTTTATGATTTGGCCTTTTCAGTTGGTTGGAAATTGGACACAAAGTTCTCTTTAACCCTAAAAGCATGCACCATTGGGGAGAACAAGTACGAAAGGGAGGACGGAAGGAAGATCTGAAAGGCGGCCATAACTTTCTTTTGGGGGGGCATCAAAGACTTTCAGCTCTGGCAATAACAGCTGACCCTGTATGTTTCTTTTTTAACAGTGTTGGACCAAGAGTGAACCAACCAAGGTCTCCATAAATGACAGAACTTCACTCAAAATCGCAAAAAGACCATTGTGCAAGTCATGGTTAGGATGAAAGTATGTCTTTAGAAAGATACCTTGCAGCATTATGAAGTACATCAAACTGTCCTGCAAACAGCCACAGAAGCATGCCCAAGTGCACAGTTTATCAAGAGTGAGTGTATTCTATAGTTAGTCTCTCTATTGCAGGATCTTCTTTATGCGTCCCTGCTGAGCCGTGGTAGAGAGATGTAAACACAAATCATCTTTAGAAGATATCTGCAGGATTTGTGTGCCTCGTTAAAGCGTCAAACTAACTTCAGATTACTTTGAGATGTTCCCTTTGCTTATATGATGACAAACCTGCCTCACGGTACAAATGGGCACCTGACTTTAGTTCTTATTCTATAAATTTCAATTTAAATATCTGTACTTTTTGAGATTCACATATTAAAAGAATAGAACATCTCTTTTTTCTTGCAGTTTAACTGGGATACCCTTCCACTAAATATTGGGTAAACCAACATATTCTTTCATTGTAACATAACATCTGTTCTTCAAATTGATAACATTCGTAACAAATTTAATATATTCATATATAATACATTTGCATACATATTTATTGCATTTTTACAATTAAAAAATATATAAAAGATACATTTACTATTACATTTTTAAAAGCCCACATATATACAGCTCAACAATTCCTGAATGACCAGCTTTTGTTTTTATTTCTCGCTCAGTTTGGTTGTGTGTTGATATGCCATTGTTGATGTCTAAAGTTTATTTTTTAATATAGTTACATTGGCTAAACCTATGATTTAGGGGAACAGATGACCTTTTAAATCCTGATTAGGTGGATCTAGCTACAGAAAATTGTGATGCGGGATATATTTCTTTAACATTTCAGCTAAACAAAGTGCCTTTTTTTGGCCAAATGTCTCCTGAATTTATTGTTTAGTGTTCATCCAAATGTTATTAGAACACATATCAAACACAGTTGCGTCACAGGAGAACTTACTTTTTAAGAAACGATTGACAAATGTAAGCATGCACCTGTACAAACGAACAGCTTCAAACACACACACACACACACACACACACACACACACACACACACACACACACACACACACACACACACACACACACACAAAAAAGTTGTTTTTGTTTTGTACTAATCAATGAACTATTTATTGAACTTTTTTATTGCCTGAAATGGATGAAGCATGTTGTTAATATGGGACACTAAACCATAGTTGGTTGGTTTACTACTAATAGTTTAAAAAAACAATGCCAATTAATGAATGCCTCATTAAAGAGTTTATACATTTGCTATCCTGCTACTACAACCAATCACAACTTTTCCAATAAATAAATGACGTCCTGGTGCTTCTTCTACTTCACACATTCATAGACATAATGATTGAAGTCCTCTCAGGATCTAACGCAAGAGAGTAAAAACCAGGTGACCAACAACCACATCCCACTGCCACACCTTTTTTTCTTATGTGTGAAAGTGTTTTCCATAATATTGGTGAGACACATTTCCATTCAAAAAACCTAAGAAACTTGGATGTTCTCACTGTTGCCATACAGGTTTTCAGGCTACATGAAAACCTCATCAGCATCACCAGTCAACACATTTTATAAAACACCAGGAAGGTGTTTTCAACAGTACAGCTGCAGCTTGTTACAACCAATAATTAAGTTTATTGGTAGAGGGCGATCTTTATGACGGGAGCAGAGGCAAAAGTCAGGTGACTAAAGAGCAACTACGCGTAACAAGGAGTCTCGGGTGAATTGATGGATCAAACAGACAAACACAGCCATTCACCCACATCGCTGTTGGCATCCGGTCTGAAATTAAAAGTCAATGTTATCTGGAACAAATTACTTGAGTTACGCCACTAACGTATTCAATTGAACCCAACCCATGATTTGGTTATGCTGACCTAAACCCCAACAGTGTAGTTTGGTTTTAATCCTCAACGTTCAACACATTTAAAACTAGAATTGTTTCAAAAAGTACGGCTGTTGCTCCTACTTCCCAAAGATCATATATTTCTTGTTTTCAGTATGAGAAAATCAGTTATACATAAGCTTCCTCATCGGAGCCTGAAGTATATCAAAGCTTTGCACATGCATTCAGTCCTTATGACATTGTTGTAAGGGACTGTGTTTATTTTTACAGTATTTGACGGTATCTCAACAACGAATCACCCCTGCAGGATGACAGACTAGCTTCACCCCCTTGGATTTATAATGTGTTTGTGTTGCTATATATTTTTTGACCATGTTTTTTCATCATTACAACCATCCGGATGGAATCTTGCCCTCACACTTTGTCTGAATGACAACCTACAGTCTGATAGCTGTAGAGCAGAAGGGACAATCCTCGTACGAAGATGAAAGTACAACACCGGCAGCAACATCCAAGGTCCAGCCGTCTGATCATCTCAATCAAACAGGCTTTTTGGTCTTTGTTATAAATGTTTCCATCTGAAAGACATGGTCAAATGCAAGCTTCTCCTCCTATTTCTATGGTGGTTCTATTTCTAACTGTGCTTTTCTGAAAAATGTTCATCTTGTGGCTGAAAAAAAAGTACTTTTTCTCTAAGCGACGCTACGAGGACACAGGCCTTAAATGTTCTGCTGTCTTTCTACATTTACCAGAGGTGTCCAGAATACAGCAATGAGTCTGTGAACCAAATGAACTCTCAACCAGTTTACAATGTTAGTAAAACACTAAAAGAGCATCTATTGTTTGTTTTAAGGGATCAGATGTTACTCTCCTCTGTAAGCTGTTCTGTTCTGCTAATACTTTAAGAGTGAATCTGTACGCCTACTGCCTGAATCTGCTTTATGGTTTTCTCTTTCTTTGGTTCATTTGTTCTGTTTTTTATTCAGCAGGTGAACCTATATGTTCAGAAAAGAGTGTGTGTGAGCTTAACTGTGTGTATTAAAATAAAACAGAGCATTTTCTGTCAGCTCAGGTTTTATTCCTGCTTTTTTAAACTGTATTGTGTTCTCATGTGTTTCATTGTTTAGGCTGCTGTCAGAATATGGTTCTTGAAACGCAGATTTTCCTATCAATAAATCTCTGAGCAGAGGACACATTTTAAATGTCTTGGTTTCAGGTCACATTGTTCTGTTATCCTACATAACATCTTATTGATATTTTCTCTTGGATTTATTTGCATTGCACTCGAGCCTTTAGTATCATCTTAACGCCAAGCATTCATTTGTTGGGGCCTCAACTTCAGGTGTTATGTCTGGCATGCGTCAGACCACCCTCACCGAATGCAGGGCATTAAGTAAGTCTATGTCTGAGAAGGTGACAGACACAATTGCCAGATGGATAGCCTAGGACTGTAGACCGATTAGTATTGTCGAGGACACGGCCCTCGCTGAAGTTTTGAAAGTGGCAACTTTAGACGCATTCTACAAACCACCGTCGAGAGGTACAGTGATGACTAAAATCAACCAACTATATGATGCTAAAAAGAAAACGAAGGAAGAGGATTTGGCTTCAGCGGAATATGTTGCTTTGACAGGAGACCACTGGACCTCTGTGAGTAACAACAATTATCTGGATGTGACAGCGCATCACATCACTAAAACCTGGGAACTGAAGTCGTTTGCTTTAATTGTAATGAAAACAGAAGAGCATCACTTTGCAGAGATATGTGCTCAACAGTTTCAAACCATGGCACACAAGTGGAAAATTGAAGGAAAATCACAGCTATAGGGACGGACAGTGCACGCAATATGACATCTGCAGCTAAACTGCTGCCATATGAGCACATGCCCTGCATCGCTCACATGCTACAGAGAAGCGTCAACGTGAGCCTCTCCGATAGTGGATTTGCGAATGTGTTGGCCAAGTGTCGCAAAATTGTCGGTCACTTCAGACACAGCACAGCAAACACCATGGAGCTTCAAGCACAGCAAGCGGCCCTGGGACAGCGGCAGGAGCCACTGATCCAAGATGTGCCAACGCGGTGGAATTCCACGCTGGAAATGATCAAGCTCCTGAACGGCAATCAAGCAGCGATAAAAGCAACCCTGGACCAACAACACCACAAACTGGTTATGCTGACGCCACCAGAATGGGACAAACTGCCGAGACTGAGCACTCTTCTAGAGCCCTGCAGGCAAGGAATGCACAAAATTGAAAAATTAAATTGAACTGATCAAGCTCAAATTAAATGTTTAACTGATTTGCTAGCATACCAACTGGTGTTCAAATAACTGTGTGTGTGTGTGTGTGTGTGTGTGTGTGTGTGTGTGTGTGTGTGTGTGTGTGTGTGTGTGTGTGTGTGTGTGTGTGTGTGTGTGTGTGTGTGTGTGTGTGTGTGTGTGTGTGTGTGTGTTTCAAGGTTTCAAGGTTTTATTTGTCATTTGCACAGCAAATACAACGTATACGTATGTTGGCAATGAAAATCTTATATCCCATGCTCCTCCAACAACTCAACATACATGGTGCAAATAAGACAAATAAAATAGTGCAAAAAGAGAGAAGAATATTTACAATAACAACAATAAAGATTTGAGGATGTGAAATATATACATATGTGGAATACATTGAGAGTATTTAAATACTTTACACTGTTGAATGAGGAGGTATGGACAGATGCATATATTAAGTGTAACAGATGTATATGGCAGATATGTATAATATATAGATATGTGTATTATAAACAGATATGTATGGCAGATGTGTATAATATACAGTATATATATGTATGGCAGATATGTATGGCAGATATGTATAATATATATATATATTAGGCATGGCACGGTTTTGGTAAAAAAACCGAACCGTACGGTTTGCTTGCCACGGTGCGGTGCGTCTGTGCACCGTACGGAGTCCACGGTTTTTTTTTTGTTTTTTTTTTCTCCAGACGTTCGACGTTGCATTGTAGCCTAATGCCCGTATGTTACCACGTGGTTTTCATTCGCGAGAAAGAAGCGAAAGCTAATGCCGGCTGCACACTACATGCGGAAAATGACTCCGGTGGCCGGAATACGCCATCTAGTGGACACCGTACTACCTAAAAAAATAATCCGTACAAGTCGAGGCTCCCGTAAAAAAAAAAAAAAAACATGGCGGACGGGTCTGAGAAAATCATCCTGGCGGTTTGAACCAAACGCGAGTTCGCCATCACGAAAGGATGCAGAAAGGAAGAGGCAACAATGCCGGGATGGTTTTTGCTTATTTTTGGAGGGAAAACAAACATATTTTGCCCGCTGGATGCTCATTCATAATTTATTTGTGTGTATATATTTTTTTAAAACACACGTATGTTGGCATGTAAAGATGTTATGTGATAAAATAAGATTTTATGTGTAGCACAAATAATAAATGACTATTTCATTTGTATTTTTGGAGGAAAAATGACGTGGTAAGCAACATATTGAGAACATCAACCTTTATTTACATTAAATACAGTAGCATTTAATTTACACTTCAAATTATGAATGAAAAATATTCACAATTACACTTGTAATGTTGTTTTTATTATTATAACAGCAAAGTAATTTACGTTTGTTTATTGGCACCATAGCAACAACAACTTCCGGTCCTACCAGCCGTACGGTCGAGCTTTGCGGTTGACCGGAGGAGTTCAATATTTTTAACGTATGCGGAGGGCCTCGGATGCGGTGTTTCTTCCGCACCACTCTCGACCGGAGCTGATCGCATACGGAGTGCGGATCTCCATTGACATTGAATGACTTCCGGTCAAATCGGATACGTACTACCGCATGTAGTGTGCAGCCGGCATAAGAGGTCGAGGTGTGTCAGCGTGTACAAACATGGCAAGTGGGAGTGGAGAAGGCGGGCCGCCCAGGCCGGAGATAGAGGATGCTCCGGGAGCCGCGGTACGTCATGGTCATGCCCTCTCGCAGATACTTTGGCACCAATGTGATACCCAAGTTATATGACGAGACAAGGGAGGAAATAGTGACGGAGTTGTCTTTGGCATGCCACGTAGCTCTGACGACGGATGGATGGACTTCTAGGTCCACGGAAAGTTACCAGACAGTGACTGCCCACCACATTAATCCCCAATGGGAGTTACGAAGCTGCGTATTACAAACGCGCCCAATATACGACAGCCACACAAGCGAATTTCTTTCCAAAAAGCTACGATTTTTTTACAACACAGGCAAGAAGCACAAAGCCTTTCCAAGATATAATTCGTGAAGAGGTCACTTCATACAAGGAAACAGGCTGCATCTCTGTGGATGAAAATCCCCTCGCATGGTGGAAGACCAACGCACGTATCCCCATGTAGCAAAGTTGGCACAACGTGACCTGGCTGTCCCAGGTACATCTGTGCCAAGTGAGCGGGTTTTTTCCACAGCAGGGGACATTGTAACTGCAAGTAGGTCTCGTCTCTTGCCAGAAAATGTTGACAAACTCATTTCCCTGCAGAAGAATATGAGAATTAAGTGAAAGGGGGAAGGCTGTTTTAAACAGTGCAGTGTTTGGTTCTATTGCAATATTTTATACTGATTGTGTCTGTGTGTATTTTGTTCGAAATTTTGTTAATATAACAGTGGCACTGGCACTTTAAGTTTAGATACCAAATCCAGCCATATGTTTCAAAGCACTGCACTTTAATTTCAAGTGAAAAAAATACATCCTCACTCTCAGGGATTAGAAGAGTTGTTGATTTTGTTTTCTGTTAGGCTGGTTGGATGGTGGGCTCATATTATGTTTATGGCCTCATGTTCTCATAGGCAATTGTGTTCGCCTGTTCAAAGGACAGCAAACATTCCTGACACTTATTTTGAGTAATAAAGTAAAACATGTTGAAATCATCCATGTCTTCCCTCTTGCTCTATCAAAATACTACCTTTCTGAGATTGTTAAAACAGTGTGCTTAGAGTCAATTGAAATTCAAGTTTGTGCATTATTATTACATTATAACTATAATTTTATACCCTTTTAAATGCTGTATCCTAAACTATGGTTAGTAATAGCATCTGCCTAAGAATATTCTCAGAGACAGGGCTCCTGTTATAAACTGGCTGTTACCAGAATGGCAAGGACCAAGTTGTAATGCATTGCTAAAGGCACTGTGTAATGTCATAGAAGTGTTGTGCTGTGGTAGTTAAATCTTTTCAGTGACTATTACAGTGTTCCACTGGTGTAACGGCGTGTATTATGGGGCTACGATAAAATAAAAAAAAACACCAAGAACCGTACAAAACCGTAAACCGTGGACCTCAAACCGTGATACACCGTGAACCGTGAGTTTTGTGATCCGTGCCACCCCTAATATATATATATATATATATATATATGTGTACTATAAACAGATGTGAGTAGACATTCACAGAGGTCAGGAGTTCAGCAGTCTTATAGCCTGTGGTATAAAACTGTCTCTGAGTCTGGTGGTCTTGGTCCGGATGCTGCGGTACAGAACAGATTGTTGCTGGGGTGATGGGGGTCCTTTAATATCCTACCAGCCTTCTTCCTACACCGCTGGGTGTAGAGGTCCTCCATGGATGGCAGCTCCGTCCTGGTGATGTGCTGAGCAGTTTTCACCACCTTCTGTAGAGTCTTACGGTTGAGGGCGGTGCAACTGCCATACCAGGCGGTGATGCAGCCATACTCTCGATGGTGCACATGTAGAAGTTGCAGAGTGTCCTGGAGTCCATGTTGAACTTCCGCAGCCTGCGGAGGAAGAAGAGCTGCTGTCGAGCCGTCTTGGATATGACCCTGGTGTGATGTGTCCATGTCAGGTCCTCACTGATGTTTACCCCGAGGAACCTGAAGCTGCTGACTCTCTCCACAGGAGTCCCGTCGATGGTGATGTTTATATCCATGCCGGAAAGGAGTGTAAACATGGTCCAGTGTATTTCCACCGCGTGTGGGGCAGCTGACGTGCTGATAGTATTTCGGCAGGACTTTCTTCATGTTGGCTCTGTTAAAATCCCCGGCCACAATAAATGCGGCCTCTGGCCGAGAAGTCTCTGTCCTGTCGATAATCCCATACAGCTCCTCCAGCGCTGTGTTGTTGTCAGCGTGCGGCGGAACATACACTGCTGTTAGAACAACCGATGTGAACTCCCTCGGCAGATAAAAAGGCCGGCATCCGATCATGATGTGCTCTAGGCTGGGAGAACAGTCCGAAGAAATGATCTCCACATCTGAGCACCACTTGTTGTTAATCATGAAGCACACACCTCCTCCCTTGCTCTTCCCAGAGTTTATTGTCCGGTCCTGGCGATGAATGGAGAATCCGTGCGGAGCAATGGCGGCGTCCGGTATCGTGGGGTCGAGCCAAGTCTCCGTGGAAACCAAAACATTACAGGTCTTAATGTCCCGTTGAAATGCCACCCTGCTACGGAGTTCGTCCAGCTTATTATCCAGGGATTGGACATTTGTCAGAAGTAAACTCGGTAGAGGAGGCCTGTTTTCACGTTTCCTCAGCCTGACCAGGACCCCGGCCCGGGAACCTCGTCGTCTCTTCCTCCTGCGCTCCACAGGTAGAGCTCCAGCAGGTAAACACAGAGTGTGTGTGTGTGTGTGTGTGTGTGTGTGTGTGTGTGTGTGTGTGTGTGTGTGTGTGTGTGTGTGTGTGTGTGTGTGTGTGTTTGTGTGTGTTATTCTACTGCAGGTATGTAACTGGGATTCTGGGTGGAGAGGCCTATATCTCCTGCTCAATAGTACTGCCTGCCCTCTGCCACCTGCGTCAAGTGATCAAGGTCTCTGAAGAAGACTTTGCATATGTGGTGACAATTAAGACAATCTTCATGGAAAACCTAGCCTCCTGCCAAGAAAATACTAACAATGCATGGCTCAAGCTTGCAACGGCGCTGGATTCACGTTTCAAAGACTTGAAGAGTCTGCCCAAGAGTGAAAGGAAAGAGGTTTGGACCTCACTTGGAGGCATGCTTTATGAACAATCACCCAGAAGGTCTCTGCTGACTTATCAAGATGGACCACACAGGAAGAAAATTCACCTTCTACAGATGGGCTCAGATTCAGAGTCAGATGAAGAGGTGCAACCTGACATACACAGGTACAGAGCAGAGCCAAGCATAAGTATGGAGGACTGCCCCATGCAGTGGTGGGCTGCTCATTCAGGAGCACATGACAAGCTAGCCCTGCTTGCCCGCAAATATCTAGTGACTCCTGCATCCACGGCTCCGTGCGAACGACTCTTCTCAGTCGCAGGCCATATTGTTCAGAAGAAACGGTCCGCTTTACATTCAGAAAATGTTAACCAGTTAGTTTGCCTTAGCAAGTGGCTAAAAGATGAATACACAAAAGGTAAAAGGGCCACATGTAATTGTGTGAAAGTGTTGTTTGTTCAAAAAGAAAAACATTCCATTCACCTATCCTGTATTTGCTAAAGAAAAAGAGCAATGGCTAAGTTGCCAACATTGTTTAGAATCTTCTTTTTTTTTTGATTTGTCATAAATAAAGAACAAATGTAATATCCACTTCTTGTCATTTATCTTTCTGTTCTGAGAACAGTACACAGAAAATGTGAATTTTTCGGTCATATTTAGGATTGTGATTAATCGAAATGAATTCAAGAAACCTTGTGATTAATTAGATTAAAAATGTTAATCATTTGACAGCCCTATTTTTTTATATATCATTTCAATTTGTACAGGATATGTGGGGGAAATGAAATTACGATCAAGATTTCATGACACCAAGAAATTAAATAGCACCAAACATTACTTAAATTAGATAGTAACAATGGGAAACATTTGAAAGGATACATGAAGAGAAATATGAATATATAAGAGAACAACATAATTAGTGAAATGTTTGTCATTAAGTTATATTTCATCCCCACTGGAGTGCATTGCACTTAATATTAAGTTAATCCAAAAGTAACAGAAAGTAATCAGGTTAGATTACTTTGATATGGTGTTTTGCAATTAACTATTAATTGAAACAGAATACATTTTTAAATAACCCTCCCAACCCTGCTCACTAATCTGCATTTTACAATGCCAGTAGCATCTCTATGTAGTTACATTTCTTTCAAAAGTATGTCTGTTCCCTGGGAACCAAATTTGCTAATCTAATTGTAGTCTCATTAAATTTCATTTATACAAATGCTCCACTCTATCACTGAATGGCTAATAGATAAGAAACAGTTTCACATTTGTTAGCTCACATAACTGCTGTCTGGAAACACTTTGCTGAGACAAATTGGCAGGGATGGCTTTTAGTTTAATAGATTATTTTGAATACACAGAAGATGAGTTGGTATTCAGTGTGAGCAGTGATTGCTGCACAGGCAGGGGAGATCCCCACCTACACAAACTGCACAGAAACACACCATTACAAAGCGTCCTACTGTTTGCTTCGTGAAAAATGCTGAAGGGCAGGCCTATTCAAATGGCGGCCCGGAACCAACTCCCGATTTGCCCAGCCTGCCGTGGCCAAATTCCTACACTAGTACAGACCATGAACGCAACACTCTGCGTTGCCTAGAAACCACCAAGCCACAACGCAGTGCGTTTTTGTGTTTTAAGTGCATCTAGTAGCGGTGGTCCTATGATAGCAACTCTAAAACATGTCACAACTCAGAAGTGTAAACTTGACGATGAAAACCGTCGGTTTAACCCTGCCTGGACTGACAAATATCTGTTTATTCAGCCGTCAAATCCAAACGCCAAGCCGATGTGTTTAATTTGCAATCAGTGCGTTGCGGTACTTGACAAACACCCGACATTCCGAATAAACTTCCCCTAACGGGCCAGCGAAGTTTTGGAGTGACGTCAACAGACAGCAGTTCCCTAACGTTCAGAAAGAAGTGATCTGTGTGCTCAGTATGTTTGGATCAACATACACATGTGACTCGAGCTTTCACACATGAACTCAATACAAAGTAGCACTCGCTGCTCCCTGACTGACAGCACTCTTCACCAATGTCTTAGGATTGCATTGACATCCTATGAGCCAAAAATCACTGCTCTTGTTCATAACAAAAAATGTCACTTCTCCCATTGAGAAAGTCAGCATGAATCACAAATGAGGTGATAGTAAGCACCTGGTTTACTATATTAGACGTGTAGTGTAGTATTCATTCATATGTTAGTTACCCTTATCCCTTCTTATTGTGCACTGAAGGGGTTTGACAGTTCTTTGTTTTCATTTAAATGCACTTTGTGATGTGTCTGGGTCAAATGTGACCAAAACGTATGATTTTTTTGTTATTTCTTGAAAAGTGAAAATATAGTATTGCTACACTACTACCTCTTTTTGTTACATTGGAGCTATTTTGCTTTGTTTGTTAATGCACTTTTTGATCCTAATTTATTTAGTTTGAAGACATTTATTTAGACTGCTATTATTGTATTCAATTAAATGCACTTTGTGATGTGCCTGGTTAAAAAAACAACCTGAATATTTTACTTCTAAAGCAAACAAATGTAATGCTACAACTGTGCACTTTTTGTTTTATTATGGACTTTGAGATTAATGCCAATTTATTGTGTTTTTATGCACTTTCTGATGTGCCTATGTGTTGGTTTAAAATGTGTCATTACCCGCTTTTTACAGGCCGTTGAATGTCTGGCACAGCTGAATTTTGTAGTTATAAAATCTGGCCCAAGTGAATTTGTAATTGAATAGCCCTGCTGTAGGGGTTTGCTGTCAAAGATTACAAGGTAACATTATACAGTAACTTTACACATAACCAGCCTTAGAATGTCAAATGTAGTCATTAATAAGATATTGCACCGGCATATCTTTCTTTCTAATGCACTGTACATAGCACTAATTGGCTAATTCACTTTTTACGCCACTGTATCTGTACCAAAATGTTGTATCATCTCCCCTTGTTTTCATCAATATGAGCCTTTCTTCTTCATCTTTTACTGGATTTTCATTGTATCAGTTCTCTTTTATAATGATCGTTACAGAAAGAACTAACAAAACAAATAAGAAAATTATAATCAGACTGATTTTGTTGCCAAAAAGTTGATTTTATAGCTTTTATTTCAAATCTAAGTCACCTGGCCATCAACACTAAAACAAGAATAGGAAAAATATACTTATTTACAGCTGCAGAAAAAAGGTTTTTAGGGTCACTTCTAATATATGCCACCGTCGGACTCCCCAAAGCATTGGTGGCCAGAGGCTAATATATGTTAAGCCCCTCCCCATAGGCCAACCAACTGTTGATGCAATTAATTAAAATAATTTCAAATAATTTAGAAACATACCCAGTTATCTTAAAAGAATTAAACACAATGAATCGAAGGAGTGGGCATATTTTACCAATTTCAGACCATTAAACCTCCATTTTTATTTATGAGGAAATACTTTTACCCATGCTCCTAGTTAACATGGTACGTTCCAATTGAGCACACCTGCATTGGCTGATTGAGCCTCTATTTAAGGCAGCACCAACCTACTGCTTTTTTTGAGCGAGAGGAACTTCTGGTTATTCTGCTGCTTTGGAAACCATGTTGATGTTTATTATGATCAAAATAAACTATTGGTCTTTAATTAAAACATGTATTTGAGTGATTATTTAGGAAAATCTGTACCAAAAATGAGCTCAGCAAAATGATTACTGGGATCAAAGTTTGTTTGAATGTGTTTCAAAGTACTGAGTGTGCATTTCACCATGTGCCATACGCAAATAGTTTCGGTCACAGTATGGAAATCAAAAGACCATGGCACCCATATGTGCTGCAGAAAATTGTGTTCCGATACCAAGAGGATATACATTCCAGACTGCTCCATAAAGGCCCGTACGACAGCTCAGACATTGCTTTTGCTAAATGAACTTTTGACGAAGAGTGCAATTTAATTGATGGCTGGAGTCATAACCAGGAGCGCCAAAAGAGTGACTCTCCTACAGTTCCAATAAAGAATGATCTCCACCTTCTATCAAAGAGATAATCACTAATGAGCTTCAGTGGCTCTGCAAGCCAAAGAGCCGTATAGTAATATCAGTGAAGCGATATTTAATCAAACACTGCTCTCTGGCATCGACACTCCTCCAAACACTCAATCATCGTCATATTTATACGGCATGTGATTGTGCTGATGGAGGTTTGTCTAGAGCTTAAAGGAAAAACTCTCCACCTTGTAATCGTTATATTGACCGCGCACACTAAGCTCTCATTCTGCAGAGCCATACATGCATTGTGAGGGAGTTTCTGGCACCTTTTTTGCTTTAATCGAATACATTTATCTATAACACTGATTGGACAGCCTCGGTAAAGTAGGAGGACTTTACCTTTGAAAGGATAGCCAAATAAAAGTCACAGCCTACTTTGTTGTTGAGGCGATTGTTTCCATGGTAAGGTTTGTTGGTTTTGGCGGATCCAGCTTTTCCCGATAGGACAGGATAGGAACCAACGTCCATGCACCTAAACGGTCATGATTCTAGCTTTTTACTTATCTGTTTTTTTGTCTGATATTGGAGAATCTTCTTCCCCTGTGTCATGTCTTTGTGTGTTTTCCCGCCATTGATTGTTTGTCTTGTTTTTATTAGTTCCACCTGTTCCCCGTCAGCCATCAGTGGTTACCTGACCTCATGTATACCTGCACTTACACCCCTCATTAGTTTTGGTTGTATTTAATTCCATGGTTTTCAGTTTACAGTCTGTCGTCTATTGTCAATTATGGTTTGCCTCGCCTCAACTTGTCTTGCCTGGATACACCTTAAATAAATATTAAAAGTTCCTGTGTCCTGTACTCTCCTTCATTTAAGTCAACCACATCTCTACTTCTTGTGACAAAAACACCCAAAAATGAATGATAAGAGAAGTGGTTGTCATCAACCCAAACACACACAAATGTGGTATACACACATCACTGTTAATATAAAACTGTAATGCAAATATTTGGTAGGCAAAAAAATATCCAGTTTTACACTTCATTAATCAGTAATTTTGGTCAAATAATTTTGTTCCCCACTGTCTGACAGTATCATATGTATATGATACTGTGTGATGTACATACTTTGAAACTTTGAAAGTAGTATGTGTCAAGAATAAAATCTAAACGCAAGTGTAGTATTAATACTGACTTACTGTCTGCCTTTCTGCATCAGCGAGTTTTAAATATCTCTGTAGGCAGCCAAAATAGAGGTAGAATCCAGAGAGGGCTGAAAAGAAACACTCTCATTAGATATCAAAGTCAAACGTGAAAAAAATGGGATACAATTATAAAAAGAAACTCATGAGTGGAGGGCAAGAGTCTGTTCGATAGATGGTTTCAGCAGTTTGTAGTACTTATCACATCTACATAAACCCAGATGGCACAACGTGTGTATCACTCCATCCCCACACTTCTAAAAAAACTAAGTCACGGTACTGGTTAAGGTTTTAATGACTCCATTTATGAATTTGGCAGTTAGTTTGGTAACATAACAAGTTGAGAAGGAGGGAGAATGTGAGTGTCCAACTTGACATTCTGAAGCTATAGCCCTGAGGCTGGGAAGGATTACTAACTCCAAGCAAACCCCTCAGAAAGATTACAAGGAAACATAAAACAACTCAAATCACACTCAAATAGTCTACAGAGAGATACCAAACACAAACACTTACAAAGAATAGCTTAGAGGCAAAGAGACTCACAAAAAACATAAACAATGAAAAACAACTATAACGAATACAAAAAAGGACTAAATAAAATACCAACAAATCGATTTCAATGAGACACAAAATGACTTCAAAGAAAGGTAAATGACAAAAAAAAAAAGCACAAAATGACTTCAGAGGGACACAAATTAACTTTAAAGTTATGCAAATGACCAACAATATGTAAAAAGAGACCAACAACGTTAAGTGAACTAAAAGAGACACAAAGTTGCGCTGAGCTTCATATTTTCGAAGACTAAAATCAACCAGAAATAAAACCTCATGAGGTCTTCAAAAAGAAACAAAATTACCTATAATAGAAACAAAATGACTTCAAATACACAAAATGGAACAATGACTAATTAATTCACTGCAAACAGACAAAATATGAACAGAGCAAACACAGGGATATGTGAAGCCTACAAATGCACACAAAAAATAAACGGTAACACTTTACTTGAATGGGTGTTCATAAGACTGACATAACATTGTCATAACCATGACATGACACCTGTCTTACACATTAATGAAGACTTGTGACAATTGTCATTAACTGTCATTCGGTAAGTTATGTCACTGTTGATGCAAAGGTGACATTGTTTGAGAGGTCCTTGTTATTACAACTTCACATAAACCACGACAACAAAACATGTCATAGCAGACATCCATATATGACGGTTTAATGACGCGCTAAGATATCAAGCTAACAAGCTAAACGTTTTTCTTAAGTTAGACAGTTAGGTCTGCTATGACGTGTTTATGACATGTGTTGTTGTCTTGGTTTATGTCAAGTTGTCATAACAACGACATCTCAAACAATGTCACCTTTGCATCAACAGTGACACAACTTACCAAATGACAGTTAATGACAACTGTCACAAGTATTCATTAATGTTTAAGACAGGTGTCATGTCATGGTTATGACAATGTTATGTCAGTGTTATGAACACCCATTCAAGTAAAGTGTTACCAAATAGGTAAAAAGGCTTAATGCAAGTTTCACCAAACATAAAGGTTTAAAAAGTCTGAACTTTTTCCATAACGCAAAGCTTCCTACTATACACGGTGTTGGCCAATCACATAAGTGCATTCCTGTTAGTTGACTTGGAAATATATGCAGTTTAATTCTACTACCTAGAGGATAGAGGAATGTCGCCATAACAACTTTCTAGGGTTGTGAAGTCTTGGTCCTGCATGTATCACTATCTCATCAGCTCAGCAGAACCTGAAGCCAACAGCACCCATGGAGCCCCCTGTGTTTGTTCCCACAGTGTTGTGCCTGTGTCAAACGTACACAAGGATCAGCACCATGAACAGTGTTTGTGATGGGGGGAATTAACCCCAGCTTTATGTTTTCATTGAGTCTCTATCTTAGGCACAAATCAACAACAGATTTGTTACATATAAATGCCATCATGGTTAACTTGGAAGCAGCTACTTATTACTTTTTTGTATTCGTTCGAGGCTGATGAGCCTTGAGACCGTATACAGTGGGGCAAAAAAGTATTTAGTCAGCCACCAATTGTGCAAGTTCTCCCATTTAAAAAGATGAGAGAGGCCTGTAATTTTCATCATAGGTACACTTCAACTATGAGAGACAGAATGGGGGAAACAATCCAGGAAATCACATTGTAGGACTTTTAATGAATTTATTGGTAAATTCCTCTGTAAAATAAGTATTTGGTCACCTACAAACAAGCAAGATTTCTGGCTCTCACAGACCTGTAACTTCTTCTTTAAGAGGCTCCTCTGTCCTCCACTCGTTACCTGTATTAATGGCACCTTTTTGAACTCGTTATCAGTATAAAAGACACCTGTCCACAACCTCAAACAGTCATACTCCAAACTCCACTATGGCCAAGACCAAAGAGCTGTCAGAGGAGACCAGAGACAAAATTGTAGACCTGCACCAGGCTGGGAAAACTGAATCTGCAATAGGTTAGCAGCTTGGTGTGAAGAAATCAACTGTGGGAGCAATTATTAGAAAATGGAATACATACAAGACCACTGCTAATCTCCCTCGATCTGGGGCTCCACGCAAGATCTCACCCCGTGGGGTCAAAATGATCACAAGAACGGTGAGCAAAAATCCCAGAACCACACGGGGGGACCTAGTGAATGACCTGCAGAGAGCTGGGACCAAAGTAACCGAGGCTACCATCAGTAACACACTACGCCGCCAGGGACTTAAATCCTGCAGTTCCAGACGTGTCCCCCTGCTTAAGCCAGTACATGTCCATGCCCATCTGAAGTTTGCTAGAGGACATTTGGATGATCCAGAAGAGGATTGGGAGAATGTCATATGGTCAGATGAAACCAAAATAGAACTTTTTGGTAAAAACTCAACTGGTCGTGTTTGGAGGAGAAAGAATGCAGAGTTGCATCCAAAGAACACCATACCTACTGTGAAGCATGGGGGTGGAAACATCATGCTTTGGGGCTGTTTTTCTGCAAAGGGACCAGGACGACTGATCCGTGTAAAGGAAAGAATGAATGGGGCCATGTATCGTGAGATTTTGAGTGAAAACCTCCTTCCATCAGCAAGGGCACTGAAGATGAAGCGTGGCTGGGTCTTTCAGCATGACCATGATCCCAAACACACCACCAGGGCAACGAAGGAGTGGCTTCGTAAGAAGCATTTCAAGGTCCTGGAGCGGCCTAGCCAGTCTCCAGATCTCAACCCCATAGAAAATCTTTGGAGGGAGTTGAAAGTCCGTGTTGCCCAGCGACAGCCCCAAAACATCAGTGCTTTAGAGGAGATCTGCATGGAGGAATGGGCCAAAATACCAGCAACAGTGTGTGAAAACCTTGTGAAGACTTACAGAAAACGTTTGACCTCTGTCATTGCCAACAAAGGGTATATAACAAAGTATTGAGATGAACTTTTGTTATTGACCAAATACTTATTTTCCACAATAATTTGAAAATAAATTCATTAAAAATCCTACAATGTGATTTTCTGGATTTTTTCTTCTCATTTTGTCTCTCATAGTTGAAGTGTACCTATGATAAAAATGACAGGCCTCTCTCATCTTTTTAAATGGGAGAACTTGCACAATTGGTGGCTGACTAAATACTTTTTTGCCCCACTGTATATTTGTCAGAGTTTGAAGGTCATGATTGAAAGTTGATCTTATGGCCATTACGTCAGCATTGACGTCAGTGACTCGGGGGTCATAGAGATGAATGAGAGGGTCATAACTCACATCAAATCTAATCCATGCCCTTTGAAAGTCGAGCAGTAAAACATCCCACCTTGAAATGATGAGCACATTTTGAAGGTGCCTCTAAAAATACGCTTGGTTTAGGCAGCAGAACTTTGATTTATTTTGTTGCAGGAAATAGAATCAATTAACACCCAATTAATTGCAAAATGATAGAAAATCAAATTGGTCTATTTTTGATAAAGGATAGTGATTTATCTCTATCCATGTCACTAAATGGGATGAGCATAATTGCATTAGCACACACGTCATGTGCATCGATGGATAACAACTTTTCAAACTTAACGTTGAAACCTGTTAACGTTCCATTAGTTGAATGAATCACCACTGCGGCATGTCACTTTAATTGATCTTGGTCCAGTTAATTACAAACAGAAATGTCTAAAGAAATAGGCCAGAGATGACCTCCTCGCCCCTATTAGCCTAGCCTTAAAATCAATACTCGAAGTTGAGGGAATAAGGAGGTTACTGTGATGGTTATTGGGCCCTTGTGGAGCTTTTCCTGGTGATGAGTTGAGCTAAAGTCCCTGCAAATTGCTTTGGGATTATTAAGAGGTTCTGGTAAAAGGGCCTTTAGAGAATAATATCTTTGAGGAGAAAGTAAAAGAGAAAAGGAGCGGGAAAGAGGAGTAAAAGAGTAAAGGAACAAGAGATAAGTTATCTTTGGATCTGCCGATAAGGTCCTTTCCTTCCTATATTCCATCAAGACACCTAATTAAAGGACCCCAAAATAGAGGTGACCACACCTGGTCTGATTATAAATTGAGGTTATTAATCTACACTCCACATCTGGGAAAGAGTTCAGGGAGGTCTCAGCCATGCTAACTCTATCCTATAGTATTTTGAACTCCCTCCTGAGCATTTTCCTTTCATTTCTTCTGCACCATTACAGCTATTGTTTGAAAGAACACAAGCTCTGCCAGCATAATATTCAATATCCTTTAAATATCACAATAGCTCACGGCTGACACTATGGAGACACTAATTAGCGTTCTAAAAATACAACCTCATTAAAATTCCCCCACAGGTCAGCTATGGCTACCCTGTCACCCCCTGAACTGTGTTCCCGTTGCCATTTTCATACAGCACAGTGTCACCCCCCCCCCCACACACACACACACACACACATACACACACACACACACACACACACACATTAACAATGTCCCTGCATCTGCAGCCCAGCAGTGCTCACAGTAAGGCTGAAGCAGCATAATATGAGACTGGGTTACAATGTGATCAGTGCCAGCAGGGTGGGGGTAATTTTAATAAGAGATCAACAAGATGCGGTAGTTTTCTGAGTATATTCTTCACTATATTTCAAGAATGAAACATCTGAGGAACAAATCCTGATAGTACCGTGGCAGAGGAGATTTGTCACATTTTTCATGGGCACAACCCACATACTCAGCTCTGCTGCTCCTCCCACAAATGCATTTTCCTCACAAATGTGGCACCATTTGAAAGGTAAGAAAACAAGCTTTCCAACGGTACAAGATTTATTGCCAAGAAGCATTACATCAAATAAATAATCTACCAAACACAAATTCTTACTTTTTTATTAAGTTTATATGACGTTTTAAATGCCTGGAAGACATGAAACCCTGTGTTTAATGTAAAGAACAATTATTAACAGGCAGATGGATGTGTAATCCCATAGCAGACAGCATTTGAATGATAATGTTTACGTTTTGAGCTTGGATTTCAATCTTGCTGGGTAAAACCTGCGCAGCACATCACCAGGACGGAGCTGCCATCCATGGAGGACCTGTACTCACAGCGGCTCAGGAGAAAAGCCCACAGGATTATCAAAGACCCCCATCATCCCAGCAGCAAACTGTTCTGTCTGCTGCCGTCTGGCAGGCGGTACTACAGCATCGAGGTATGAAACCACCAGACTCAGAGACAGTTTCATCCCACAGGCAATAAGACTATTAAACACCTGAGCTCTGTTAATTGCTTCCATAAGCACATATCTGTTTGCATCTTACAATTTATTTAATATATTATCTCAAAATGTATTAGTACATCAAACATTATCCCATGAGATTTCATTGTACAATATTTAATCTGTATTCTTACATTCTGCTATTATATATTTAATTATATTTACATGTACATAGAATCCAACATTACTTGGTCACCTTCAACATTCCCTGCAGCATTTAGCTTATTGTATCTTTTTATTTTTCTGACATGTATAAATTTAACTCTGCACTTGTAGTACTTGTACTGGTCTAGCAACATAACCTTCACTCACTATTTTATTCAAATGTATCCTAGTCTGTTTCATTTTGCACTATTAAAAGTTGTTTCTACTTTTTATTTTTCTTATGTCCTATATATAATATGTTGTGTTGTTTGAGAAGTGCTCAGGACCTGAGATTTTCATTGCCATGACTACACTGTAGCTGTTGTTTACATGATATTAAAAACCCTTGAATCTTGAAAAGCTACCACACATGGACCATTGTATCATTATTTTCAGCTGGTATTGACTTTAGTCTCTCATTACTTGGAGTCCAACAGATCCCGCTGCTTTACAAAAGAATAAGAATCGGTCCAACATTTGTTTTCCATTTAAATGTATCCCCTGCTTGTCATTATATACATAATGAGGGGTAATGCACTTTAGCATTAGTTTCACTTTTCAGAACCCGAGGTTGCCACTTGATTAAAGTAACATTTTGTCTTGCCAGCACAAAGGGCACAGGTGCAATTAAACACATTATTAATGGCTGCATTATCTTTAGGGGCAAGCAGGATCCGCGAATAGGACAATAAAGGTTGTGGCGCTGTGCTTTCAGTAATCTTAAACAGCTTGATTGTTCAAATTATTAGCTGGAGGACAGTTTAAAGTCAAATCACAAACAACCTCTTGACACTAAAACATGGAGAACTATTTAATTATGCCTTTCATGTTTTAATTCACAGACACATGGAGTCCAGTTGCTCCAGTGGAGCCCACCTAGGCAAACAGCTGTTCACAAACCTTCTGAAAACAAGTATATTGGTCATTTGATAGAGAAAAGAAAAAGCTAAATACACTATACATATTCAAAAAAGTGTGTCTTTGAATAGACAGTCAATGCAAATTAATCACAAAGACTTAATAAAACAAATGAAACAAAACACAAAAACACTACAAAGAGATACAAAACAGAGCTAAAAAACAACAACAAATAGACACAAAATGACTTCAAAGAAACACAATACGACCAAAAAGACACTCATCATGACTACAAAGAAGCACACAACTACCAAAAAGAGACACAAAGACTACAAAGACATTCAAAATGACTTCAAAGCGACACAAAGCTTCTCAAAAGAAACTCAACATGACTATAAAGAGAAACAAAGACAAAAAAGAGCAACAAAGCCACTATAAAAAACATACACAACTACTTTAATGACAGAACAAAATACTCTAGACACACAGAACGACACATATTGACCAAAATCAAACACAAAATGACAGCATAAAAACACAAAACCACACAGATGTGTAATGACTCAAAACGCCAGTGAAGACCTTCACTAATGAAGGTCAATGCAAGTTGTGTGCTTACTGTACTTTCCACCATTTGTGTGTATAGGCAGAAAACAAATCTTTACTCAAACAATCTATACTTCTCAGAAAGCATTTAAAGATTAAAGGTATACAGGATCTTGGCAAGGCGCTGCATATTTGTCTGTGTTTATTCTAGCGCAGAAACACAAAGCCTCTCTAAACAGTTTTCACGTCCTTAAGGCAGGGATTGTCAGTTTATATTGGATTGGGAGTGTATAGGTGTCTTGGCAGAGCTGGGTGGATTAACACAGCAAAGAAGAAGATTTGATGGGAGGAGAAAAGATGAAGTGAGTGCATTAGGAACTCTGATTGACAAACAAAACAGATTAGCCTGTCATCTCTGCAGTTCTTCTTTGGAAAAAAATGTCATTATTTATTTATTGTTCCTCGGCAAGATGTCTTCTTGTTTCCCACCCTTGACATCCTGTTCATTCGTCTTTTCTGCTTCCAAACTTTTCTGCTTCCAAACCTTCACTGTCTTCTCCTGTCATTTCTCTCGGGGATTATCTGAACCCCAGGCTTCCTGCTGCTCTTTCTCTAAGTATCCTCACAGCTGCTGCAGTGCCTGGGCTTTAAGTCTGGATGGATGTATGGACGGGAGAGCGGATCCTTTCTCCTTTCTCCGACTCACACCGAGGCATCCGTTATTTTCCTTCGCCTCCTCGCTGCATCTCAACAGGAAAGGAATGCAATGTTCTTTGATCTCTCCGCTTTCTACTTCTCTTCACCCCCACTCTCCATCTCCCTCTCTGAGCACAGATTACAGTACTCTGTAGAAAAAGGAAATACTCACAGGGTTTGCCCTTCATCCCCACTCTTTTTCCTTTTAAATCCCTCCCTTCTTCATATGTGATAACTTAATCCATCACCTCTCCTTCTCTTGTACTCTTCATCTTTCTCTACAAATTGAAACACATTTTTGAAAGTTGAGAACCAAAGAATACTTTTTTTTTTCAAATATTGATGCCTGTAAATTCCATTTTATTTATGTTTTCTCTCCTGGTGTTCCCTCTCTCCCCCCCGAGATCTGCTACTTAATGTTCCTAACCTTTGTGCTTGTAAAGGTCATCGTCCATAAAGCGATTGCTTCTGCTAGTCATTAGTGGAGGACTCCTGGTGCGGTGGCGGGTGTGTATGTGTGTGTGCGAATTTCTAGATCACACTTAATCTGTGATGTATTTGTGTTGCTTTAAGAAGAGTTCTACACAAGGCCCTTGTGGTTTGAATGTACTGACATGGAACAGATCAGAAGCGGTGAAATAAGGCAGTTTTTACACTGATATAACATAGACTGCATACTAAAGTGAAACAATAAAGTTAAACTTTGATGTCAGTGGAAATCTGAAAGTTAGTTTTAGATTTATGAGTATTAAGACTTCTTTTGTGAAGACTGCAAAGACATAAAAACAAAACAGAGCTGCAGTACGGCCAGAAAGAGGCAAAGAGAACTGGTTAAAACAACACAAATTGACACAAAATGACTTTGAAGAAAAGCAAAATGACCATATATGGACTCTTGATCACAACAAAGAGTAGAAAAAAGGGGAAAATAAACACAAAGGAATGCCAAAAAGACACACAATCTCAAAAAGAGACACAGAGACTACAAAGAGATTCAAAATGACTTTAAAGTTACACAAAATGACATCAAAGCAACACAAAGCCACTGAAAACAGACTCAATGACTACAAAACGACAGAAAGTGAGTGAAAAGAGACAAACAATGACCTCAAAGCAACTAAATGCAAAAAAAGTCCCAGTTAACAACCCATATGTTTTTTCCAACACACTTCACTAATGAAGGTAAGTGCAAATTGTGTTTGGTCTGTACTTTCCAGTATTTGTGCTTTAGGACATTCCCCAATGGTGAATAGACTTCAGACCAGTGTTAAAGATAAAACAGGACAAGAATAATATTGAAGTGTAATGTCTTTGGAGTATGCTGCTTCGCCGCTGTCAACCCCGACTACTACAGCTTTGTCTTCCACACGGCATCATTCCAAACGCTTACAGACTGCCTCATTGATGTGATCATGTTCCCTAATCTCATTGGGTTTAAATCCAAAATACCCATTGATATCACATACCTTTGAGCCCAAAGCCGTGACAACTGTCTTGTGGGTTAACTGTCCATTCATGTGAAAATATGACTCACATGTGTAGCTGCTGTTTAGGGCAAATTGTTGAGTTGGATGACTCTGTATTCAATTTAGTTATAATTAAATGACATATGTGATGTATAAATCTTATATCAGGTTGTATTGATTAAATACGTACAGAAAAGGAAATAAGTATTTGATCCCCTGCCGATCTTGTAAGTTTGCCCACTTACAAATAACTGAACAGTCTATACTTATAGGTTTATTTTAACAGTGGGAGACAGAATATCAAAAGAAAATCCATAAATCTACTTTAAAAAAAATAAGTATTTGATCCCCTTGCCAACATGAGTTAGTACTTGATGGAGAAAGCCTTGGTCATTGTTGTGCAGGAAGACCTATCCATGTCCCATGTCCAGTGTCCTGGCTGAGGGAAGGAGGTCATCAGCTAATATTTTACGATACATGGCCCACTCCATCATCCCCTCGATGAGGGGAATCACCCTGTCCCCTTAGCAGAGAAACACCCCCAAAGCATAATGTTTCCGACTCCATGCTTGACGCTGGGGATGGTGTTCTTTGGATAATAGTTCAGAGGTTCATTGGCAGACTTCAGACGGTCTGTACATGTGCCTTCTTGAGCAGGGGACCTTGCAGGCGCTGCAGGATTTTCATCCATTACAGCGCAGTGTTTTATCAATAGTTTCCTTGGTGACTGTGGTTCCAGCTGCATTCAGATCATTAACAAGTCCCTCCTGTGTAGTTATTGGCTGACCCCTCACCTTTCTCATGACCATTGATGCCCCAAGAGGCGAGATCTTAGATGGTGGAGCCCCAGACCGAGGGCGATTGATGGTCATGTTGTGCTTTTTCCATTTTCAAATAATCAAACCAGTTGTCTCTTTCTCACCAAGCTGCTTGCTGGTGGTCTTGTCTTCTATTCCAATCTTGTGCTGGTCTACATTCTTGTCCCTGATGTCCTTAGACATTAGTTCCACCATGATCACTAGACCTGTCTCTGGTCTTGCCCTCGGTGGACAGGTTGTAATCTGATGTATTGACTGTGGATAGGTGTCTTTTATCCAGATAAAGAGTAGGAGTACTGCGTGAGAACTTATTTAACCGGTCCGTGGGAGCCAGAATTCTAGTTAGCACACTGGATAAATACTCTAGGAAAGGAAAGAATTTGCAAAATAGGCAAAGACCAGAAAACTACGTACTGTACTATCCTGCAACTTGAATGGGTAGGCCACTTAGTGACAGAACTGACCTTGGATGGATCCATCTGGATGTCATTTTCAGAGATGAGGAAACCCTGAAATGAGATGGTGAGACAGATGCTGCAAGACTTGGCTGACAGGCTGAATGTATCAGCTCTTATCAGGGGAAATATAAGCATGTTCCAGATACACAAAGATAAAGGGGTTCAGCATGTTACAGGGAGCATTTTTTAAGCAGAGCCTTGAAAAAAGCTGAGTCATCGGTGATGCCAAAAGCCGCCACGAAGTACACGTAACGACTTCTTGAGGCTGTCTTCAACTCATCACCCTCCCTTAACCTTACTGAATGGAAAAACAAACTTAGCATCTCGCACAGGTTGGCAAGAGCATTTTGTTTATAGGGATTTCATTCAGGTCTGAGTAGGGAAAAAGTATCTTAACCCTGTTGTTGAAATAAATAAATAATCCCTGACTCAGCCAAGGCGATAAGACAACTTATCCCAGCAGCAAGCTTGGGTCAATATTTTTAATTGCCCTCCCTCTTGGGAGCTGACAGGGAATAGATATGTCTCTTGAGGGATAAGTTCCAGCAAGCAGGTCAATGGGGCAGTCAAAGCATCGGTGAGGAAGCAGAAGGGTGGATTGAGTTGATTTAAACAGTTCCAGATGAGGTGGAACTGTGGTGAAATCAGGAATGTTTGACATAGGTTTGGCAGGTAAACATTTTCAGGAAACACAAGCTATGGAGGAAGAGTCTCTGGAGTCACGGGCTGATTGCAAACAAAGAGGTTGAGCATTCACTGTGCCAACCCAACATTTCCCCTGTGGACAATCATATTCTAACATAACCCATAATGGATGGATGTAATATTGATTAAAAAGGAAAATATGGATACTTAGGAATTTAGTTTTCTAATGGTCTCGTTCAAGGGCGAAATATTAAGTCGAATAAAGTTGTTTTGGCTAACCTCCAATCAATAAAGCTCTCCTCTTCTACGGAGTCCAATAAAACAGAATGGGAAAAAGAGATTGGCAGGCTACTTTTCATGTTGAACGACTATAACTGTAGCTCAAAGTGCGAACACTCACAGGCCAAGAGAGAACACAATTATCAGAGTCCCTGGGCGATTGCTGTTAGCATGGTAGAAGGAACTTGAGGTGGAGCTGGGAACAAAAGTAGACATATGGAGTGTCTGGAGGTACATTGTCAGCTTCTTGATTTAACTTGTCACCTTGATACTGAAGTCTTGAAGGTATCAGGACATTTAGTCAGTTCTCCTACACCCAGGCAGAGAGAGGTAAATTGCCCGTCATGATGGTGAATACTGGTACAACTACTCCTCAGAGTCGGTGGAATCCATATTTCTTGCTGTGTGAAATGGCTGGTGTGAACGCAAGCAAAAGACTAAACAGCACAACTCAGAGACATATGGTTTGTTCATTACTTCAGAGTTTGGAACAAGACACTATCAGTCAACCCCAAACAGACAGAGATAAGGCAAACACAGAAGGAACAGGTAGCTATAGCAAGATTAAAAAAAGAAAACAGGGAGACTAATCATTAGAAAGAACTGCTACAACGCTAGACAGAGAGGTACTGAGACGAACAGGCAACTAGGGGAATTAGCACACAGACTAAATACCAATTTATAGGAGAGAGAAGATAATGATACTCAGATGAATCTTATTAGAGTGAGAAACACGGACAAATCTGAGCAGACTGGGACTTTTTCGAAAGAAAACATAAGAGGTGCTGAACCAGGGCCAGAATGAGGGTGAATACAGCTATATTCAGACAGACAGTATAGGAAAAATAAAGGATTTTTGAACATTGCAGCATGTAAACATATTAGTATTCACATAAAATACAATAATAAACCTTAAAAGATGCATAATATGTGCCATTTCAAATACCATACAGCAAAAGTAGTTGGATATTACAACATAACTGTAAAAAAAAATGTCATTTAACGTGAGTGAAAGGAATGCAATTATTTGAGCAGGGAGGGGGAAATAATGATATTTGACAAAGCTGGTAGAGGAAAAAAATCCACAAAAGTGAACAAAACCTTAACCAATAAACATGTGGTGGAAATTCCATACTTCTGGCAATAAAAGAACAAATCTACAAGCTTCAAACCAAAGTTGTGTAGAATCAAGTCAGAGACATGATCATTTCTATAATAAAACATACTTTTCTTTAACCTCCATCCTCACGATGTCCTTCATGAAGAAAATTGGTTTTCTAAAGGAAAAAAACGCTTCTCGGGACACATCCATGAATGCAGACTGCCAAGCTGTGTCAAAATTCATACTTTTTCCAAGTATTCTCTAAAATGATACAGTCCATAAAGAGAAGAGTGGAAAAAGCCCATTATCATTCTTATTGCACATTGGAAGAGTTTCAACCCCTGCTAGGGCCAATCAGGGGGAAGAGCTTTCCGGGACTAAAGCTCTGCAGGGAGCCACAGCACCGCTCCCTGAAACACTCTTGATGGAAAACTTTTCAACAAAGCACAGATTTGAAAACAACAACACCAGAAGTCATAATTTCTTTACGGAAATAAACGACAAAAGTATTGATTATAATGTGATTCAGGTCTCAATGGGGAATTTTTACCCTGAAATACACAATATAATCCTGGACAGAATCCATATCTGAATATTTACAGTATTAAGAGTTGTACATTGAAAAAGAAAAACATTTTAAAAAAGAACAATTTCTGTAGTTCTATAAATGCGTTTTTTGCTCTGTTTGTCTCTGGTGACATACTCAACTGAAATATTGATGGTACATATTTTAAAGTTCATTTTTATGTATGTGATTTCACAAAAGGCTGCAAGCAAAATAAAAAAAGCAGCTCTATGTATCATCCATTCAAGCTCCCTGGTGCAATCTTTGTTTTTCTCTCTGTTTTAAAAGGGTCAAAGGTCATTGAAATATCCATTCCTCACATTAACCATCAATCTGTTTTCCTGGATAGCGATTGGGATCAGACACATATCAAATCTTACTTTGGAGTAACGTGAAGAGTGTACTTTCAATGCTAAGATTGCTCAATGTTTTCTAACAGAACAGTTGTGTTTCCATTTGCTGAGCATTTGCCGTCTTATTAATATTGACCAATCACGGTTGGTCTTTGTTTGTATGCAGGTTCACCTTTTTTAAAAGGTTATGACTGTGCATAAGCCTGCCATTGGCCAACCTTCCATCCATCCATCCATCCATCCATCCATCCATCCATCCATCCATCCATCCATCCATCCATCCATCCATCCATCCATCCATCCATCCATCCATCCATCCAACCAGGCATCCAACCAACTAACCAAGCTGGATATGCCCTGGAACACCTCCCTAGGGATGCGGTCAGGTGGCATCCTTACCAGGTGCCTGAACCACCTCAACTGGCTCCTTCCTATGAGTCTTTCCTGGATGACTGAACCACCTTATCCCTAAGGGAGGTGCCAGCCACACTCCTGAGGAAAACCATTTTGGCTGCTTGTATTCGCAATTTCTTTATTTGTGTCATGGACCCCCATCATGAGCATAGGTGAGGGTAAGAACGAAGATGGACCTGTAGATTGAGAGCTTTGCCTTCTGGCTCAGCTCTCTTTTTGTCACAGCGGTGCGGTAAAGTGACAGCAGTACTGCTCCTGCTACTCTGATTCTCCGGTCCATCTCATGCTCCATTGTCCCCTCACTCGAGAACAAAACTCTGAGATACTTACAATCCTTTACTAGGTGTTAGGACAGTTTCTTGCTGATAACCATAGCCTTGTGTGTTTTTCCCTCCTTATATAAGTATCAGGATTGGTTCACACTGACCCTTCTCCAGCCCTGTCAGTGTGGAGGTTTGTTTATAGGATACTACATGCAGGTAATCGACCCTTGCAGAGAGCAAAAAAGGTGGGAAAAAAATAACCCAAAATGCAATCTCGGAACCCATCGCTGTTGATTCACAACAAATCAGCAATCAATCAGCTTTTTAAAACAGCATTGATATGGAGATTCAATCATATAGATTACTCATGTACGTTATCTCTAAACTCCCTCTCTAATTTTGCGTCTTAAACTGGTAAACTGACTGTTAAAAATGACTGGTGCATCGCAGAAAAAGGATTTGACCCAATATGTACTGGCTACACAGGAACCCATAAGGATATTGCTTGTTGAGTGCAGAGGCTATATATCAGACGGACTAATAGTCTATCAGTCTTGCCGTTTTAAACTAAGTCCTCTTGGACCATGACAACAAAGCCAGTTTCCTAAAACTACCGCTATTTTTGTGCTTAACCCAAATCAAACTTTAACCATACCGTTGCCACATCATGAATACTTTTTTTTAACAGTTATCCGCAACAGTTTGAAGGTCAAAGACAAATAAACATTAGATTGGAAACTCTTATGTGTCATTCTAGGAGGAAAGGATACACTTTGTAATTTATTTTCAGGACTTGTTTATGGTTAATGTTGATGATGCTTTCCCCGTGGAAAAAGAACGGCTTCTTTAATGTCGAACTCTAAACTGATACAATGGACATTTTTCACCACAGTAACTATGAAGCACAGGTAAAATTATACGTTTTGTAATGGCTTTTTTCCTGAGGGGTGGCTGCCTCTGTTTTTTGGATAACAGGCTGTTGGACAAATGTCCTTGCAGTCCAATGGGACATATTTAAGAGTATTGACTGCTGAATAGCCCCGACTGCAGCGTGCTGATTTCAGCCACATTCTACCTCACTGTACATTGCATTAAACAAAAGTGTCATTTGGGCCCTTACAATCAGATTTATTGAAGCTCTATTCTGCCTTCATAGGAAAAATGGAATCTACTGCACAGGAATGTATTGAGGGAGGTGCAAGTGAATGAACTTCTTTTCTTCATATATTGTTGTTACTCACACAACTTTAAAGAAAACTTTTGGAATTGTAGACATAAAGTTAAACGTACAGGTTGTTGACTGTGCATTTTATTTTATTTATCGCTTATTTGGTAGGGACAGATACAATATACATTGACAGACTGAAAACAGCTATCCGATGCAAGTATCATAGAAGGGCTTTTATGGAAATAAAAATAAGACATTTGTCAACCTGCTCCATCCATCCATCCATCCATCCATCCATCCATCCATCCATCCATCCATCCATCCATCCATCCATCCATCCATCCATCCATCCATCCATCCATCCGTACATTTTATGCACGCTTTGAGAAGCCCCCGGCTGTGGAGGCACAAAAGGCCCAGGATCCCTGCTCACTGGTTTTAACCAGTGCAGATGTGTGTAGATCTCTGAAAAGGATCAACACACACAGGGCTCCTAGACCTGATGGCATCCCTGGCCGTGCTCTCAAGGTGTGTGCAGTTCAGCTGGCAGATGTGTTCACAGACATTTTCAATAGGTCACTGCTCCAGTCTGTAGTCCCCACATGTTTTAAAGAGTCCATCATTGTCCCTGTCCCCAAAAAGACAAAACCCATCTGCCTCAATGACTACCGCCCAGTTGCACTCACCTCCATCATCATGAAGTGCTTTGAGCGGTTAGTCAAAACTTTTATCACCTCCTCCCTCCCTGACTCACTGGACCCCCTGCAGTTTGCCTACAGAGCAAACAGGTCCACGGATGATGCCATCTCCCTCACCCTCCACACTGCCCTCTCCCACCTGGACCAGAGGAACACTTATGTGAGAATGCTGTTCATTGACTACAGTTCAGCATTCAACACCATTGTGCCCTCCAAGCTCATCATTAAGCTCAGGGACCTTGGGCTCAACAGCGCCCTCTGTGACTGGATCATGAGCTTCCTGACGGGCAGATCCCAGGCAGTGCGGATGGGGAACATCACATCCTCCACCTTGACCCTCAACACCGGAGCCCCTCAGGGTTGTGTGCTCAGCCCTCTCCTCTACTCCCTGTTCACGCACGACTGCGTGGCCACACACAGCTCCAACACCATCATCAAGTTTGCTGACGACACGACCGTCATCGGCCTGATCACAGACGGCGACGAGACGGCGTACAGAGAGGAGGTCAGAGCCCTGACATCTTGGTGCCAGGACAACAAAGGAGCTGATTGTGGACTACAGGAAGAGGCAGAGAGAGGCACACACACCCATCACCATCGACGGGACTCCTGTGGAGAGAGTCAGCAGCTTCAGGTTCCTCGGGGTAAACATCAGTGAGGACCTGACATGGACACATCACACCAGGGTCATATCCAAGACGGCTCGACAGCGGCTCTTCTTCCTCCGCAGGCTGCGGAAGTTCAACATGGACTCCAGGATACTCTGCAACTTCTACAGGTGCACCATCGAGAGTATCCTGACTGGCTGCATCACCGCCTGGTATGGCAGTTGCACCGCCCTCAACCGTAAGACTCTACAGAGGGTGGTGAAAACTGCTCAGCACATTACCAGGACGGAGCTGCCATCCATGGAGGACCTCTACACCCAGCGGTGTAGGAAGAAGGCCGGTAGGATATTAAAGGACCCCAATCACCCCAGCAACAATCTGTTCTGTCTGCTGCCGTCTGGCAGACGGTACCGCAGCATCCGGACCAAGACCACGAGACTCAGAGACAGTTTTATACCACAGGCTACAAGACTGCTGAACTCCTGACCTCTGTGAATGTCTACTCACATCTTTTTACACACATACATGTATATATATATATTATACATATCTGTTTATAGTACACATATCTATATATTGTACATATCTGCCATATACATCTGCTATACATAATATATGCATCTGCCCATACCTCCTCATTCCACAAGTATTTAAATACTTTCAATGTATTCCACATATGTATATATTTCACATCCTCAAATCTTTATTGTTGTTACTGTAAATATTCTTCTCTCTTTTTGCACTATTTTATTTATGTTATTTTAGCACCATGTATGTTGAGTTGTTGGAGGAGCACGCGACATAAGATTTTCATTGCCAACATATACGCTGTATCTGCTGTGCATATGACAAATAAAACCTTGAAACCTTGAAACCATCCATCCATCCATCCATCCATTCATTCATCCATCCATCCATCCATCCATCCATCCATCCATCCATCCATCCATCCATCCATCCATCCATCCATCCATCCATCCATCCATCCATCCATCCATCCATCCATCCATCCATCCATCGTCATACTTTTATCTGCAGTTAGATTGCGAGGGAAGCAGTTCCATTCTTTAACACATACAGTTAAAATTAAAAATGTTCAAAACTGATTTTTATGTAAAGAATAAAAACTTCAGAATTGTAAGCTTGATAAAACAAAATAGGGAACTTGTGTATCATTGGCTGTAAACCATGTTGATATTCTAGTGATATTGCATGTTTTATAGTTACCTCAATATAATTAAAGACTAAAAAGGCTTTGAACAATAGTGTATCAAACATAAATCTGTTTACGTAAAAATAATCAGACATTAATAGTTCAACAATATTTATCACAAGTGGTAACTCATATCTAAAGCCAATGGTTTTAGTCAGTTAATGTCCCTAAATATTAAACATTGATATACGAAATAGTATGCAAGTGCCTTGCCTTGCTGTCAAAATATGCATAGAATTGAGCATTCTCTCTAGCATAATTTCTATTTTATATTAAAGCCATGCACTGTATCCAACCCTTTGTCATGCAGCCGTACATTTTTGACTGAAATATACAGGGTTGCAAAGGTTTTTTTTAAATGTATTCTGTTACCCTTACTTGTTACCTAGAGAAAAATGAAACCACAATATCAAAGTAAAGTCACCTGATTGCTTTTCGATACTTTTGGATTGCCTAAAGATCAAATGAAATGCAAATAAATATTAGATAAAATAAAATACAACCAGATTGTTAACTTTTAGCTTAAGTGTATTATCTAAAACAACAGAACAATGTTATCTTAGAAAAAGAAAAGAAAACAGATTTAGGAACAAAATGTGTTTTCTGCTGGAATCCATTCTTCCCCAAGACTGGCAATGTGGCAGCCTGAAGCTGGTTTCTCCACTGTCTCATTCACAGAAACATGTTTAGAAAATAGGAAAATATAAAGGGACACTGGAGCAAGGTACTGTCAGAGCTGAACTCTTTAAGTTGCTCTTAAAACATTGACAAAAGTAACATTTCCTTAAAGATTTCTTGGGATTTTCACCTTTTTAAAGCTCCTGAATTATGGACCTCAAAGTGAGGTGTGCTGATGTTACCCGACACAATGGCACACCACTAACAATAAATCACAGACGAATAATTAATTACCACTTCCTCACAAATCAGCTTGAATAGATAACCTTAAATCTCAGCTCATTACTCCTTATCTCACCTGCCAACCTTCCAGATTAGTGGCAAACACTTTGAAGTACATTTGTGGAGAAAATCATTAGTTTCACAATTGGTTTTATTGATGCTAACAGGTCTGTCTGCCCTCCGGCTGCTCCTGTCCATTCCCCACCTTCCTTAAGTTTACTTTGAACCAAATTGGGTGGCAATAGAGGGGAGATAACAGCAGTGTGTGTATCAGTGTGTATGTTTGCAGTTATTTTACAAAGGTAATGGCCAAATAGCCAACATAACCAAGAAACAGAGCAGTGTGTGTTTAAAATAAACATTTATGAAATGGCATCATAAAACATTGCTTCAAACATGGGCAGCCCCAGGGTGACACTTGTTCTCACAGTGGCAGTGCAATGCTTTTGCCATAAACTAACCACATTTTCGTTGACCATGTTTAAGATCACATATAAAGCTCATTTCAGGTTCATATTTGTATTTTTTGTCTCTACTGTGACATGTTTCCATGCTTTAAAGGTCCCCTATTATGCAAAATGCACTTTTTGCTGTCTTTTAAACATAAATATGTGTCCCCTGGTGTGTAAGGAGAATCACAAAGTGTCAGAAAATACAACCCTCTCTCTTTTCCTCCTTACCCACATCTTTAAAAACGGGGTTGCAAATGAGCTGATCCAGATTTGCTTCGGTTATGACGTCATATCAGAAATGTGGGCTGGCTTCACATTGAACTCCTAGCAATGTCCCGCCCACGTGACACGTCCGAACCTAACATCCCCCATATACAATCGCAAGCTGAATCCCCTCTGCAGCTCCTCTGTGTGTCTGTGTGTTCAGCAGGATGTCTACAGGAGGGACTTAGAGTTGTTTTATAAATAATGCATATAATGTCTCTGTTCTAGTGGTAAACACTGAGAAGTGTTTCAGAAATAATGCTGCATGTGGTTTGGAACATAATATGGGGTTTAATCACGGCAGCGTTTAGCTGAGTATCTCCTGTTGGAAACTTCTCTCTTCATACAGAGAGCTGCATGAGGCTCCAAAGGGGCATGGGCAGCTTCAGCTCAGCTCAAACAGTCACAGAATCAGCACTTCAGGAACAGGGCCGGAATAGAGGGGGATGAGGCATGTTACGATGGGTGATCTGTTTGGTATTTTGAGCAGAACACTTCACTTGACATGTTTTTAAAAAAAAAATATTGCCCTATAATATATTGTTGAAATATAGCATAATAGGAGACCTTTTATGTTAAAAAGCTGCTTATTTTTCTCATACCCGCTAACAGATGTGTAGGAAATGTCCCGCCCCTTAGCCTGTTACGTACAATGTGTTGGAGAGCTAGTCAACAAGTGTGAGTGTTACTTACACTGAAAACATTTAAACGTTGACTTTAATTACATTTATTATTTCGATAGATTACAAATAATTGTATTTGGTTAGTTGAAAGAATATTATTAAGTATATATATATATATATATATGTATTTTTTTTTTATTCAAACTTGAAATGTGGAATCTGTTGACATAACACATTTAATTAAAGTTAAGTTTCGTTGTTTTCAGCTAAATGATGTCACTATATTCTGGAATTAAACAAAGTAGTCCAATGGAGGCAGGGGGGGATTTTGTTGGAGAGAAACTCTGGAGGGTTCACAGGAATTAAGCCTTTGCAGACTATTCACATGCACATAAATCTATGGAACACACTACAGAAAAGAGAAAACACCAGAAAACCTTAAAGGGTCTCTTTAAATTGCATTATGAGACAGCATTGGCAGCCCCAGGGTTAGTCAAACATGAACACGTCTCACAGTGGCATTGCAATGATTCAGCCATAAATAACAACATCTCCTTTGTCCATGTTAAGGTGGTAAAACACTGCCAACGTTTGAATAAACTGCCACCTTAAATTCCAGCTCCTCGTTTGAAAGGTAGAGTTTTTTGCTTTAAACCAGAGCTTGGCCATGTTCATTGAAAAGTACTTTACATAAAAATGTCTTATAGCATTTCTCATTTATACAGTATACCAAAAGGAGAAACAAGCATAGCTATTGAGTTGTCACAGCATTAATCTCTACAGGATGAATACAATTACAGCAAGCCAGGAACAGGTCCAGGATTATAATGCTGTGCATAACAGCAAACAATGGCTTCATTGGGAGAGCTAACAAAATGAGCATCATCACTGCGCTTATTATTAGCTCCTCATTGTTTCTGTGGCCTCCTGTCAGCTGTAATATTATACCAAATTACAACCAGGCATTTACAGAGCTGTGACTCTGAATATGCATGCCAATAGACCTGTCATTATAAGGTTGATGTGGAGGACTAATCTTTGTCCCAATGCATCACGTTTTCTGTTTTTGGCCAAATGCAAGAGGAAATAAGGAGAAAAATCCAATCTATATGAGGTGACTAACAAGTACGTAGACTCTAACATTCATCCACCTACAAACTTAAAACCATCCAGCCACTATTGATCCACTTACAGAATCAGAACAATCACAGATGAACTCTACACCGCCTGGATAGCTTCTGCCAGTAGCAGCAGCAGCAGCACTGACCTTAGGTGATAAATGTCCTCGGTGAAGAATACATTTTTATTCTGTTACCTTTGCCTCTGAGGATAAAGTTGGTGATTGCTGTGGTAAGCACTTTAACAAGAACATCAATCCAATATTGTTGATTCTGTATTGTGCTAGAGTTGCTTAAAAAACAATCCCTTATTACCTATGTTGAACTTGGGGATGAACCCCACTAAAATTTGGCAAGTAAGATGGGTATAACATGTCAATTGGGGTCTGCGACAGGGTAGACATACAGAGACTGAAAACTGTGTATCAACCCAGCATTAAAGAACAGTTATTCACATTGATTGTTTCTTTCAACAGTAATCTGAAGGAATGACTTCAAACAAAATAATCCACCAAGAATGTTTGCATGTTTGTGATTGGTTAATTTAGCATGTTCACAGTTAATATGACATGTCTGTATGACACAAAGGGTTGCTCCCCTGTATTTACTGGGCTGACATTATTAATGCATAATGGGGGCATTGGGCATGGGAGAACCTAGCATTAGCATGTATCTGGACTTTGTATCTTGATAAGGAAAAACACAGGCTCATGTCAGGGGTAACTGCATGTTAGATTACAATCATATGGTCTGGACCACATCTGGAGGTTGTTTGGCATTTGTTATATCTCAATCAGGCCTTTTTGACTGATAGCATTTTGTGATTAAAGTTGTGTTACCTATGTCAAGTAACCATTACCATCAGGATAAAAGGATGCATCCCCAAAGCAATGTAATCTGGTCGTAGTTTCAAGATAAATCAAGATGGCGATGTCGAAAAAAAAGATGTGACAGTAAAAACATCACTCAGGATTGAACAACTTTAGTCCACAAACCAACCGACGAGATAACGATGACCTGGTCCAATTCTTAAAAAGGGTATTTGCTTAATATGAATAATAATGTTGTTCTGTATCTGCTGGATGTGTACAAAGGTAAAACCTATGGCCTATGGCTGTGGCTCAGGGGATAAAAGGTCCACCAAGCAAAGGGTCCGTGGTTCAAACCCCACCCCCTGCGATCAACATGTGTCCTTGGGCAGGACTTTCAAACATAAATTCTCCTGTTTTGTCTGATGTATTTAATTGTGCATATATGCAAGCAGTTTGAGCTAAATGACATGTGATGTGTGTTGTCATGCTCGCCATATCATCTTTAAATCTGAAATAATGTCAACACATGAATTCCAGTGCACCAAAGTGGCCCAAAATATTCACATTGCAGGTTAAAAAAATGTATCTGAAATATTACTCTGACAAGCAGCTGTGCGACTTTTCAAACAGCGTGTATGGAGGGTTCAAAGGACTGAACACCCTTTGATCAGTGTCTCAAAGAAATAGAGGGAGAAAGTTATTGCCACCAATTAACCCCCTACCTTATAATAATGTTTTATATAAGGGAGTTATGTAACTACACAAGGTTCATTTTTCACCAGTCAAATAAAGGAATTGGAGTACAATAAGCGCCAAAAGTAAGACAAAGGCACTTAGAAAATGTGATTCCTGCTCTATCCCTCTTCTGTTTTTGCATCTATAAAGCACTTTTAAAATCCTCTGCTTTGACAAATGCTATATAATAATGTCTGCATGCTTCTTTCGTGCCAATTTAACTATATATATTTTACAACCCCAGCGCCCACGTGCTGCTGGGGTCTCAGAATAATAGTTGGCATGGTGACAGTCAGAATTCAAAAACAACTTTTTTGAATATCCAGCCATCCAGAAACCTCCCACCATCCTCCTGGTGCTCCAGGTGGCTGTGGTCTATCTTTAGAAATGAGCTATACTTCCCACAATGCAGGGTATGTTTGAAATATTTTCTGATGCCGGTAAAGGCCAATATAAAGACAAATTGGAACATGGGATCAGTTTTCAGTTCAGTTCAGATCAGTGAGGGTGAACATGCGGAGATAATGATGGTGAAATAATTTAAACACCTTTATTGAAATTACACAAAAGACGAGTGGCTCCTCAGAAAGTGGGCCCCTGTGGATTTGAAGTTCTTGTAGTCACAGGCACACCCCATTTGCCAACAGCCTTTGCATCTCACACAAACACACACGCAATGGGGCGATTTACATTTCAAAGGCTCTTGTGTTGCCAAACTACCTGACTACACGCTGCACAGCTGGGGACAGTGGAACAGAGACAGAAAGAGCAAAGACTTTAAAACACCGGATCAAAGAGGGAGACACCGCGCACAACAAACCCGAGGGCCTCGACGCTTCACTGCCTGCACGGAGACTCCATCTGACAACTGGGACAAACACCGCCAGAGACTTCACATGCACTTCTGTTTTGATAGCACATTTCTTAAGCATGAGCCATTATGCTCTCATATGAAATGACTATCGTTTCATTTACCCTTTTTTTCTGTTTGATATTACAGAATCCCACATAGACATTCATGTTTCTGACAAGCAGTGTGTGGTAAGACTATAGATGCATAAAGAGAACTGAGCACATCATTGGAGGCGGGCTCACATACATTCCTATGAAAGCTGCTCAATGGTGCAATAACATATAACGGCTTGCCTGCCGAGGGATGAGATCACCTGAAGATCTACTGCATCTATGAGTAAGTCTTCTTTTCACTTAAAGGGGCCCTGTTGCTTTTGCTTTTTGGAGTTTTCCATTTCCTGTAGTGTGTTTTTGTGCATGTAAATGGTCATGATAGACTAGGTAGATTTTAAGTAATTTATAAGTAAGTTTAAACATTTTTTACAAGTTATTGGTAAATATAAATGAACTACAATGTCAAATTCCATTGCCAATGTAGGACTTAATTTGTTAATTTTAGGACATAATACATATATAATATATAAGTTATATTAGACAATTATAACAATGAAGAGTTCCAAAATGTTTTCAGTTATTAACAGATATCTCTTTTCTAATGTAAGTCTATGGGAAAAAGTCACCTTGGGCCCAATGGATTCATATGACAGATTTGGACGTTGTAATTGCGCTGGCAAAGAACACAAAAGTCCTTGGTCGCACACTAGTTACATTTTAAAGAGAGGCTAAAATACATTAATTATTGCAACTCCCCTTAAGCTGAATTATCTGACTGTCTAATACATTTGCTGAAAAGAAAAAAAAATACATTTAATCAACTCACAATTGTGTAGCTAAAAATGCTCCCGCGTCATGTTTATTTAGGATAGATTGATGTCAAAGACAAAATCTCAACCTCAGTAAGAAGCTAATAAAAATATCCCCTCAAATTTCGAATCATATTATATATTTTACAGTTCATATATTAAAATACAGCACTGCAATACAAAAGACAAAATATAAAAAATAATAGATAACATTATATCTGACAAAATCTGTTACATAATGCACAAAACTCACAAAAACACGCCAGTACAATAATGATGAATTTATATTAATGCTCCCCTATTATGCAAAATGCACTTTTTGCTGTCTTTTAAATATAAATATGTGTTCCCGGTGTGTAAGCAGACTCACAAAGTGTTAGACAACACAACACTCTCTCTTTTCCTCATTATCCAAATCTTTAAAAACAGGGGTACAAACGAGCTGATCCAGATTTGCGTCAGTTCTGACGTCATAACCAAAAGGTGGGCTGGCTTTACAGTCAACTCCTGGCAACGTCCCGCCCACGTGACACGTCCCAACCTAACATCCCCCATATACAGTCGCGAGCTGAATCCCCTTCGCAGCACCTCTGTGTGTGTGTGTGTTCAGCAGGATGTCTGCAGGAGGGACTTAGAGTTGTTGTATATATAATACATATAATGTCTCTGTTCTAGTGGTAAACACTGAGAAGTGTTTCAGAAATAATGCTGGATGTGGTTTGGAACATAATATGGAGTTTAATCACGGCAGCGTTTAGCTGAGTTTCTCCGTTAGGAAACTTTCACAGAGGAAAGAAAGCTGCATGACGCTGCGAAGGGGCCAGCAGCAGCTAGTTAATTTAAAGCGACAGTCACAGAATCAGCACTTCAGGAACAGGGCTGAAATAGAGGGGGATGAGGCATGGCTACAATGTCTGATCTGTTTGGTATTTTGGGCAAAACAATTTGCAGACATGTTTTGTATAGATATTGCCCTAGCCTACAATATATTGTTCAAATACAGCATAATAGGAGACCATTAACCCTTGAAGAAAGTCCTGCCGAAATACTATCAGCACGTCAGCTGCCCCACGCGCGGTGGAAATACACTGGACCATGTTTACACTCCTTTCCGGCATGGATATAAAGCCCTCCCCCGCCCCCCCTTCGGCAAGTCAGACCACATATCTCTTCTTCTGCTCCCCGTTTACCGGCAGAGACTGAAGAGGGACCGACCTGTGACAAGGACAGTGCAGCGTTGGTCCGAGCAGTCTGACTCTGCTCTCCGCCACTGCTTTGGCATCACGGAGTGGTGTGTGTTTGAGGAGGACGATATAAACAAACACACTGACGCGGTCATTTGCTACATCGGCAAATGCATCGATGACGTCGTGCCGCGGATTACTGTACGGACATTCCCAAATGAGAAGCCCTGGATAAACGGCGAGGTCCGAGCTAAACTTAAAGCACGGGCCATCGCGCACAGCGGCGGTGATTTGGATGAGTACAGGAATTCCAGGTATGCACTCCGGAGAGCTATTAGCAGTGCGAAAAGACAATACAGGGACAAGGTGGAGTCGAACTACAAGGGCTCCAACACCAGAAATATGTGGTCTGGACTAAAAACAATAACAGACTACAAAAGGACAACGAGTGGTGCTGAGGAAGTGTCTGCATCTCTCCCAGATGAACTGAACACATTTTATGCACGCTTTGAGAAGCCCCCGGCTGTGGAGGCACAAAAGGCCCAGGATCCCTGCTCACTGGTTTTAACCAGTGCAGATGTGTGTAGATCTCTGAAAAGGATCAACACACACAGGGCTCCAGGACCTGATGGCATCCCTGGCCGTGCTCTCAAGGTGTGTGCAGTTCAGCTGGCAGATGTGTTCACAGACATTTTCAATAGGTCACTGCTCCAGTCTGTAGTCCCCACATGTTTTAAAGAGTCCATCATTGTCCCTGTCCCCAAAAAGACAAAACCCATCTGCCTCAATGACTACCGCCCAGTTGCACTCACCTCCATCATCATGAAGTGCTTTGAGCGGTTAGTCAAAACTTTTATCACCTCCTCCCTCCCTGACTCACTGGACCCCCTGCAGTTTGCCTACAGAGCAAACAGGTCCACGGATGATGCCATCTCCCTCACCCTCCACACTGCCCTCTCCCACCTGGACCAGAGGAACACTTATGTGAGAATGCTGTTCATTGACTACAGTTCAGCATTCAACACCATTGTGCCCTCCAAGCTCATCATTAAGCTCAGGGACCTTGGGCTCAACAGCGCCCTCTGTGACTGGATCATGAGCTTCCTAACGGGCAGATCCCAGGCAGTGCGGATGGGGAACATCACATCCTCCACCTTGACCCTCAACACCGGAGCCCCTCAGGGTTGTGTGCTCAGCCCTCTCCTCTACTCCCTGTTCACGCACGACTGCGTGGCCACACACAGCTCCAACACCATCATCAAGTTTGCTGACGACACGACCGTCATCGGCCTGATCACAGACGGCGACGAGACGGCGTACAGAGAGGAGGTCAGAGCCCTGACATCTTGGTGCCAGGACAACAACCTCCATCTCAACGTCAGCAAAACAAAGGAGCTGATTGTGGACTACAGGAAGAGGCAGAGAGAGGCACACACACCCATCACCATCGACGGGACTCCTGTGGAGAGAGTCAGCAGCTTCAGGTTCCTCGGGGTAAACATCAGTGAGGACCTGACATGGACACATCACACCAGGGTCATATCCAAGACGGCTCGACAGCGGCTCTTCTTCCTCCGCAGGCTGCGGAAAATCAACATGGACTCCAGGATACTCTGCAACTTCTACAGGTGCACCATCGAGAGTATCCTGACTGGCTGCATCACCGCCTGGTATGGCAGTTGCACCGCCCTCAACCGTAAGACTCTACAGAGGGTGGTGAAAACTGCTCAGCACATCACCAGGACGGAGCTGCCATCCATGGAGGACCTCTACACCCAGCGGTGTAGGAAGAAGGCCGGTAGGATATTAAAGGACCCCCATCACCCCAGCAACAATCTGTTCTGTCTGCTGCCGTCTGGCAGACGGTACCGCAGCATCCGGACCAAGACCACCAGACTCAGAGACAGTTTTATACCACAGGCTATAAGACTACTGAACTCCTGAGCTCTGTGAATGTCTACTCACATCTGTTTATAGTACACACATACACATACATATATATTATACACATCTGCCATACATATCTGTTTATAGTACACACATCTATATATTGTACATATCTGCCATATACATCTGCTATACATAATATATGCATCTGTCCATACCTCCTCATTCCACAGTGTAAAGTATTTAAATACTTTCAATGTATTCCACATATGTATATATTTCACATCCTCAAATCTTTATTGTTAATATTGTAAATATTCTTCTCTCTTTTTGCATTATTTTATTTATCTTTTGCACCATGCATGTTGAGTTGTTGGAGGAGCACGCGACATAAGATTTTCATTGCCAACATATACGCTGTATCTGCTGTGCATATGACAAATAAAAACCTTGAACCTTGAACCTTGAACCTTTGGAGTCTTGGGGCTAATTTGGCCGTTTTCAAGCTATTTTCCTTTTTTATTTGTCTTACTAAATCCCATTAAGAAATGTTTCGCATGTCAATGTTTCGTATTTTTGTTTTTAGGACAACCTCACCTATATAACCTGGTAGTTATCAATGTTTGTCTGTCACTTTTCTTCACTCGCTGTCTCTCGGTCTAGCTTCGTCTCTCTCGATCTCCCGCCGTCTCTCTTCGTCTTACTTCGTCTCGCTTCGTATAGCTCCGTTTACCTAAACGCCCCTCCGCCTCCATGGTAAATGCATCCTCTTTAGCAGGCTCTAAAGTTTCGAAGGGTCTTTTTTCCGCTCCGTAAAATCATAAAACACGGCGAAGATATTAAAGTATACACTTCCATATTTCAAACTTTTGAGCGCTTGAAAAAACGTATTATTGTATAAACTTTAAACCATCGTATCTACGTTTCTACTTGGTCAATTTGGATGAAAAAACTGTCCGGACTGTTGTTTTTATGCAGCGCCTGCATGAACATTTCACGTGATCTGATCACGCCGGCGTGGTCATTGACTCTTAAGGGTTAATGCAACTGTGCTTTCAAAGTCACTGTACACTGATATATTCAATCTGCATTTCACATCTAAAGTTGTTAAACAATAAATGTCAGTTTTTATTATATTTTGCCAATCTAATCTGCTGCCTGTGTTACCCTATCAAAATAATATGCCACATTTGGGTTACAGCTTCCCCCCACTGTGTTGACAGAGCCACTGGAGGATAACTGAAATGACATCAGGAACGGGAGACTCCATCATGACAATTAAGTTTCAATTTTGTGAGCGAGCTAAAGGGGAGCCAACGCCTGATTGTACTAATGAAATATATATTTAAATGCCCTTGCTAATGTCCCAGTGGAGAGCAGGCTAAGGACGCGGTCCTCATTGGGTGGCAGAGTTGGAACCATAAGGACAGTGGAAGAGAAAATAGACATCACACAGAGGCCAACTTTAGTTAAATGTGGGCTCAAAGAGTCAGATTCCCACAGCTATGGCTTTAATATACCACATACAGTGAGGGTTAATGACCAGAGCATAGAGGAAGAGGAAACAGGATTAAGACCATCATTTAAAAAATCCTCTCCGGTGAGTCGGATGTCAGACGGTCAGAACATGTCCTGCTAAAGAATTAATCCAAAAAGACAAGCATACACCAAAACATTTCCATTAGGAAACGTGAACTGTAGCTTCAAGTGAAGACACATGCAAATGAAGAAAAACCTTTCCCATTATAAATTTGGCTTACTGTCACTGTTGTCACAATTATTCTGTTTTATAATTTAAAGTGTTTTTACAGTACATTTGAAAACACTAGATTAGCTACATTAGCTAGCTAGCTTGCAGCAGATATGCAATTATATCTAAACAAATCATGCAAACACATTGTTAAAATTAGGCAGTAAAACATTTGATGTAAGTTTACAGTGACAGTGCACACATGCGCAAACACATGCATTAATGGAGAGGTGTTAGAGTGAAACAGCTGTCATGTTTTGGCCCCAAGAAGCAGTTAAGGGGTTCAGTCCAACAATCAATTTCTTAGATTTACACTTACACTTGAACCAGTGTTCATCAGGTAACCATCTGCTTACCCAGCCAAGATCAAAAGGTGATACATGTAAGAGATTGTTTTACTGCGTGAGATAACTTTGTCAAAGATTTTAAAATGACACTGTGATCTGACTTTGTGGAGAAAGTTTCAAGTCTTTGTGACCTTTTCAACGTTAACTGAAACCAATGGCTGCCTTGGGGGTACAAAAATCCCATCTACCAATCCTAAATCTTTTGCTGAGGTAAAAAATAGCTGACAGTAATGTATGCATAATTTGTTGTAAATGGGTTTAAACACTCCAAAACACTACTATGGTCTGTTAATGGCCCTAAGCAAAGGCACATGAAGGTGGTACCATCACTAAGCTGGGGGCTACGCTGGCTGACATTATAACTTGTGTGCACTTTCGATGGCTATCAGTGACAAAACCTTGGTAACAAAAAGATGAATAGAACAACAGACCAATTACCATAAGGCTAATTGGTCTGTTCACATTAAAGTTAATTCATACTTAACCGCAGTATTTGGGACATTTCAGCATGCACGTTCTTGCTCAAATGTCAGTGAGTTTATTGGTCTGTGAAAAGCAGTGTATAGAATCAGTTTTAAGGACTGCAGCAATAAATTATTCAAAAATCTTGTCTTACACCCAGCAAGTAATTTCATTATATTTAACACAACTCTTATTACTGGGACCCACAAACCTTAGCTTGGTTCAAGGCCCATGGATAAAAGCAGCATGTTAGCATCTCATCTTTGTTTCTGTGGTTTGACACACAACAAAGCCAATGAGAACCTTGAAGGTTGAATTGAGAAGATGACTTTTACTCTTCTGTGCCAGAACCAGAACACATTTTCAATGAGATTGAGTTTTTGTTGTGGGCAGTGTTTCTCTTAGGTTCTAAAACTTTAAAAAAGGAAGTAGGCAAACAGAATCCAAGGAGCCTCTCTTCAAGTTTAACAGCGTTTATTAATATAATTATATGATAAGTCTACAAAGGAAACACAGTTGTGGTCCTTCCCCATGTCACTGATCCACAGTCCACACTGAAGCAGTTAGCTGTCTCTAGCAGCGTGGAGGAAAGGCCCCGATCTTCTGTTTACATCACGCATTTCTACTCTCTCGTCTTCTCTCATTGGTTGGCGGCGGGGGCTGCACCCTATTGGCACCTTTTTCGGCACGAGCATATCCCCGTCTCTTTTTCCATTGCCATACGTCGACCGTGGCGGGTCCAGGGCACATTTGTGCTTCGCCCTCTTAAGACGTCACCGTCGCAATCTGATGACGTAGTCATGACGCTTCTCTTTATGATATTTTACTATAGATTTCTTCTGAGGTTTATTGGTTATTAAATACGCAATAGTATTATTGCAGCGTCAATGAATGAGAGTTAGAGGCGGTGTGTTTAGTATGTAACTCCACGCATCATTCTCCTTATACTCACATACACGGTATACCATTAGCTACCTGCCACTTTCAGCTAAAAATGATGACATCCTGTGACCAGAAGTACAAGGTCCGCTTTCGTCCGTAAACAATGAATTAAGTCCTTTAAAGTTCTGTTTCAATGTATTGATGATTCTTACAGCAGACTCAGATAAAAAAGCTTGATTTGGCAGCTTTGACCCATTTGATGTTCGTGCTGAGCGATTACTGCTCTCATTAACCACTAAAGCTAATCGTTTTGTTGACGTAAAATCAAAATTGAGGGACATTTATGTCATGAGCGGTTGGTTGAAGAACATATTACAATCCAATAACTGCCAATAGTTTTGAAAAAATAAATAGGCAGAAAAGTCCAAATTCAGCCTCAAAAGGCGAACTTGAAAAAACTAGATCGATAAAGGTACACATTGCAAACTAATGACTAATCATGGCCTGCAAAATGATGCTCAAAACCAAATAATTGTTCTGTCTAATGCCATTTTTTCCAATGGATGTGAATGCAGCTTGAGCTTATGTCGGCATGTTTGATTTTAAAGACCTGTGTGTGTTATTGTACTTTTGGAATCCTAATAGTTGAATCTTATGTAATGGAATCATCATAAAATTAAATATATATTTTCTCTTTGCTCTTTCATCCTAACAGTGGCCATCAGTCGTGACTCAGAATGCTGCAGTATTGCCTTAAAGATGTTGAATTAATGAAAATAAATTCAACAATGTCATGCAAAAAAGGGAGGGAAGGGGCATTAAGAGAAGGAGATGTCACTTTCGACCGAAATGAGAGAGGAGATGAGAGGGAGTGAGGGAGAGGCATCGCGAGAAGGAAAACTGAAGTGACACTCAGAAAAAATGCTACCCCACAGCCAAAGGAAGAGAGAGGGGACTTAAAGAAAGGAGCTGAGAGACGGAGAAAGGCAGAGGGGAAGTTGCCCGTAGCTAGAGGGGAAGTGGAGCTTTGAGAAACCAACGGAGGGTCAAAGTGACTTCATCAATCACAGCGGACAGCTCAGTGAGACACGAGAGGGGAGATGCAGAGTCAAGACTCGGGCACTCTGTGATCAATTGTGTTAAAGCACAGTGCTGTTTTGATGTTGTGTGGAACCCTGCAAGGCTTCTGTTCAAAGGTTCTTGATGGTTCAGCTGGTTTCACACAGCAGGCCGACTGTTTGAGGTTGTTGTTTACTGTCAGGGTTCAAATGGGAGCTTCAGGGTTTGCTGGGAGTTTGTCTAAATTAAGTGTGAGGGCAGGCTGCTGGTTCCACGTTGTGGTGAAGATTGTTATACGATGAGATACGAGCATGGACTCCTGTAAATCACGTTCCCATGCAAGGAACCTGCTTTTCAATTACATTTATAAGTAGCCCTATTTGCTCCCAAATACGTTTGATTCAAATGTATAACATGGAACCAAAGCATACCTGTACAGGAAGTTGGGCTGGATGGGTGGGCCAATCAAACATGAGACTATCACCCTGTAGAACGTTTTTCATGTTCTTGTCAGAACCAACATTTGTACTGTCCCCTGGAGTTAAATAGTTGCATACATTTCTAGATATCGTAAGAATGACTGCAAAAAGAGTTTGATTGCAATAAACCAAACATATTAGTTCACAATTTGCTCTGAAGTCACACATATTACAAAACCTTGGATGATTATCTTTCATTATTTCTCAGAAAGTGTGTTTTCTAATTTTCCAGAAATTAAACAATGGCTAATAAGTCATACTATTTTGCTATCTGCAGCATGGTATGTATCTACCATGTTCTTGAGCTTTCTTGGAAATGTAGGAAAGTTTGCATATTAGACAATGGTGTCCATGCTGAAGTGAAGACTGAGATATATTTGTATGCTCAATATATGCAATGTGTAGATTGGTAAAATCTACTTGGAATGTAACTTTTTGACTTACTTTTAATTTATTCTCATTTTTGATTTTATATTTTTTGTACATGCCCTTTTAACTAATAGTGTTTTATTTTACTTCTTTTTTGTCTCTATCTTCACTTTTGCTGTAACTTTAGATAAAACCACCGTTTATACCTAGAACCACATAGGAGTTTATTCCCCCCCCCCCCCCCCCCCATAAAAACAGATATGCGGCTCTGAACATTCGCTAGATGCATGGTTGCTTAGCTACGCTGATTGTTCAGGTTTGTTTTGATTAGGCTGTCATATCACAAGTCAGAGCTTGATTTGAAAGATATGGACATAAACAGGAGTGGGGGAGAATCAGAGGAGAGAGAACCAGGCTCAGGCCACTAGGGCCCACAGAGGGAACACCCACTTTCATTTGGTATGGCCTATCCAATTAGCTGGTTCCAGCTTCCTTGCTGCACTAGCTAAACTAATTCTGAATATTTATGTTCTTTAATGTTGGCTCATTTATTACTAAATCTGTGTGAGGTGCATGACATCGAACAGTCTGGTTTTTAGGAGGGTGCTTAGTCTCTTTATTTCCATAGCAATATTCAATCAACAAGTTATTTTCCGAATCAGTTTTAACTATAATGTACTTAATCTGCAATAAGTACATTATTTAGATACACTGATTTTCAATTAAGTATTTTGATTAGTCCAACAGATTAAAAGGATAGAGGGAAATTAACAACTTAAAGGAGCCCTATTGTGCTTTTTGTGGTTTTCCATTAAACTTAGTTTGTTATAATAGTTTTAGTGCATGTAAATGGTCTGCAACGGCTAAAATCCCTGTGTTACCTCCAGAGGGTGTTTCTCTCCTAAACCCCCACTGCCTGAAACGCCTCAATTGGACTCCTTTACTTCTGTAAAATAAAGACATCACCATGTTAAACCTGTACTGCTATTGGCTAGCGCTCGAACATATTGTACATCATAGACTAGGGGGCAGGACATCTCTAAGCGGGTAACCAATCACAACAGAGCTAGCCAGCTTACCAATTGGAGCAGACTGGGTCCTGGTTTCAGACAGAGGGTGAAAAGAGGTGCAGCACAGGCAATATGAGAAAAAACAGCAACTGTAAAGGCAATATTGAAGGTGAGGTATTTTTTTTTTTTATAATTGATTGCTATCTTTTTTTTTTAATCAAATTAATTTAAGAGAGTTTATAACAGATAAGTTTAGGCTTTACAGTATGCTCACTCCTTCGCCAGCCAGATACACTACCAGCTCCATGAGAAACAATTCTTTTGCAGAAAATATGACTCACGATTTCATTTCTGTGTCATGCAGCTGTCACCTCATGGTTTATATATTGTATTTCAAGTCAGACAAGGTCCATAGGATGCACATATGGGCCAATCCAGACATTTTTTTCTTTATTTTGGATGTTGTCAAGTTTTTCTTCACTACATTAAATATTCATGATAGATGTTCCAGTCTGAAGTAAGAGAAACTGTCAGTAAGAAATCTTGCAAATATGTTCATGACGAACTTGATGAAGACATCACCACATCCTCAGAAAGTAATTTCATCATCTGTGTGGATTATTGATTTGATTTTCACCAAATGTCTGTTTTAACAAGAACATTTCGGACGTTGTTCACACAATATGCAGAGAAGACACATCCTGAATGGCAGTCCTGTTGAAGTAATGATTAATCCTTGAGTTATTAAATCTATCAATCAGACTTGAGATCAGTGAAGTTCATACTACTTTATATAGAGTATAACAATTAATAGTATAAGAACTGATCATGAATGCATGTCAAGACTTTGGTGAAAAACTGAGTAAAGTAAACTAAGTCTGACATTACAAATACTTTACACTAATCACTTGTCCCTCACTGTGAACAGAGTATACATGTGAAAAAATTAGGGCTGAGGGGGTGCGATGTTGATCATTATTGTCTTAGGATGGGCGTCATCACGCGTCCCAACCAATGAAAGCATTTGGGGCGGGCCCAAGACTGCTGCAGCGCTGACATGAAACGAAACAGAGATGAACTGCTGGAACAGAAAGGTGAAGCAAGGTACCAAACTCTTACATGGACATTTAAATATCTTCCAGACGGCGGAGCTGATAGAACCAGAGTGTATGTAACAAATGCAAAGTTGTATTTTCTTATCACAGGACTCAATAACAAACTAGATAAAACGTTAATGCCCTGGCAGTGGCAAATAGCTTTGGTTTTATATTTGATTTGATTAAATGAATTCATGTTTAAGTTGAGATTTATAATAAATATTTTAGCTGCTACTGTGTATATGGAATAGTGATGGAAATTCCAACTCTTCTTGGTGAGCCGGATCATTGGGCTCGGTTCACCAAGAAGAGCCGGCTCTTTCGGCTCCCAAACGGCTCTAAATTTTACCACATATAATTCAATCAAATGTAGCCCTGTTTTGACTAATGATTTATATTCATTACTGCATTACTACTGACATAACAGCTCTACAGTAGAGGCACAAAATACAATGCAGCTTTAGGGAATACAGTTACCTTTCTTGTATCCTCTAAAATAGTAACATGTTATCTGTTACCAAAATGGTACAACATGTTCCCCATTGATGTCAGAACAGCCGAAAGTCTACACATCTTCTGCTACAGACTGAAAACCCAACTGTCTCCATTGTAGCTTGGCCGATTGTTTGGTTCAAATGTAACAATGCCTAGAGTGTCAGATTGCCTCAGATCCTGTGGCAGGTTAATACATTGACCTGGATATGAGAGTCTGAGCAGAGTTGTTTCTTGCAATTCGCACCAAATAATAGACCAAACCCTGAGTCCTGGAGTGGGGGACACTTTAGTTCATATTTGAAAAACACTTTGAAGCAGTTACAAGAAGCTTGGTGTAGGGTCATGCACAGGGCCGGTCCTGCGCTATTCTGGGCCCGGGAGCAACATCGCGCACCGCCCCCCCCCCTAAATAAAAGCCTACCAACTAACCGAATGTCGATCTCACGTCTTGAGCCTGCGATTACTCCCACTGGGGGGAGGGGGGACTTTTGATACATTTTAAAAATAAATCGTTAACAGCCAATAAGGAAACTGCCAGAAGCAAACATACAGAGTCCCTTTGTGCTGTTAAGTGAGACACACTCGGCGATACACTTAATGCAGGATCAGAGAGAAATCTTAATTTATTTATTTTTTGGGCCCCCCTCCAGACCGGCCCAGGTGCAATTGCTCCCGTTGTTACCCCTCCGGAACCGGCCCTTGTCATGTAGTTCATTTAAAAAATCAATGTCAAAAATCAGAAGGATGTGTCTTCTGGTCCAAGTCCTCATCTGCCCTGGGCCAACAGAGTCCAATGTTCCTGATTTATGACTTTGTTATCAGAGTAGATAGGATATTAGGAAAGTGGAGCCTCCTGGAAATGAAGGAGGTTGTTAGTCTCTGTGTAGAACTACATTTTTTTGTTTTGGTGATGAGTATTATTGCTACAAGTTGTATACAGCTTTAAGTGACACCTTGTTGGTGAGAGTGTGCTCTCCTTGACCCGGCCTGCTGTAATCCTGCATGGCTGACAGCTGAGTTCAGACAGCTGGTTCTGAGGCTAGACCTCTCGGGCCACCTCCCTCACAGCTAAAAGCCATCATCTCTTCAATCCTCACCTCAAAGCAATCTATCCAGCCTTCAAAAGCCCCCCCCCCACACACACACCCTTGGATGTGTGTGTTTGCGCCTTTCTATCTGTCCGTCTCTCAATCTCTGCACATGACTGCTTCTCCCTCTTTCATCTAGCTGTCTTCTTACTCGTCTCTCTATTTATGTCTTTCCCTTTCTCCACCTCGGGGTGACTTTTATTTGGCTTTGGATGATCACTCTCTTTTACTTTCTCCCTTTCATTCATCATCCCCCAGCAGACTGCAGTAGTACACTTTGTGTTTTCTCTTTGTGGCGCTCATCAAGACGAATATGCGAACCAGGCCGAATGCTGAAATATATGCAGTGAAATCATCCTCAACATGTTGAATGGGTTATTTTTTTTTTACTGGATTATCGAATTTCTTTAAATTATGATGACATTTTTCCAAATAAAAAAAAATGGGTGCACTGTTGTTTTCAGCACATTCATTTCATGAACCAATGGCTTTCCAACTTTGCAACTTTATATATATATATCTATATATATCTATATATATAGATATATATCTATAGAATGTAAATTGCATAGGAATACAAAACAATACAAAGAGACTATGACATGTACAGTACCTAGTGGCTAAATGCTATCTAACCCCAGCAATCTAACATACTCACAATGGCAATCAGTGCTGATGTTTAGTATGTTTCCATGACCACCATATATCTATTGCTAATTAGCGCTAAAGCTAAAGGGCAGCTGAGGCTGATGGGTATGTCAGTCATTTTCGGGGGTTTTGGTCATAGATCAAAAGAATTCTGACCTGATGGAAACGTGCCAAATGTCTTTCTTGAAAAAGTCCTCTTCATCCTGTAACGAAGTGCACACGTTAACATGATAAGTTGCTACAGCTGCCTGTTTATATTATTAAATATGTATTTTTCTATATGTGGGTGACATTATTAGAGCTTATTACACGGCTTAGTTGAATACTCGATTCTGATTAGTCAATTCAGAAAATGTGACGTCTGGGTGTTAATACAGTAACACAGACTGCTGTTAGGCACTATAATGATCATTTTGAGTGTTTGTTCCTCTCGTTTCTCTGGCCATTCTTTGGCAGTAATGTATTTTACTTGTTACTGCCCCACGTATAGAGAGCATTAAGCTAGCAGTAAGTGGATATGTTTGAACTGTGCATGGCTATTAATTTTATTGTGTAATATCAATTGTTACAAAAAGCTTTAATGAATCCTCATTACTGGGAAAGTATATTTCCATGTTCTCTTATCAGGAAACACACATCCATATCATACCAACTCTAACAACCTGATTTGCTGAACACCCCCTCTCCTTTATACATCATTAATGGAACATAGAAGCCTGAACTAAAACCACGTCAAGTCAAAGTCAACTTTATTGTCAATCTTTCAGTTTGTGTGTACAGACAAGGAGATGGAAATACTGTTTCCCATAATCTCGAAGGTTAAAAAATACAAATATGTATAAAAAATATATATAAATACATGTATATATACATACATCCACACAATTACACCCACTTATATATACTGAAACAACATAGACACATACCTATGCCCACATTAAGAGACACGAATAAACATCAAAATTAGTTAAAGCTAGTTTAATTAAGTCTGTGGAATCGGGACTCCTAATCAAAGACTCCAGGTGAGATTCAGCTTGTCTCTGACAACATAGAAATGGATAACAAAGTGTAGACCTACTGTATAGACTCGGCTTCAGACATAATGTCTTTATTATATAGCTGACTTCCTTCCATTTGCAGTCATAAGCAGCTTTGTTTCTACTGTGTTAATTGAAACCAACATTTCCAGAACAAACTAAATACAGTCCATTCTCAAGGAAAAAGTACATCTTCTTTCCAAAAAAAGGATTGTAAAATTAGGTCCTCATCTACAGAGACTTAAACGAACCACCATGTCCAAATGACGGACTTTAATTGGGAGTTTGATGAAAAGGTCAGCGGTGGGTAAAACAGAAGGGTCAGCCATCTCAAACTGCAATCTCTGCTAAACCACTTTAGGTCTGAGAGAGGTGAGTAAAGCTTCTTTTTTCTCTGCCGCAGAGTTATCAGTGTGATGGTGGAAGACCTAATTTAAGTTTGCCACCGCTAAAACCATGGCTGAAGAAGGTCACATCCATCTTTTCTTTATTTAACCTTTATTTAATGCTCAGAAAACAGTGATTGATGGCATCCTCTGTTCTGCAAGTGCTCGGATCAGAAACATGAAGAGAAACCCAAAACAAGACAGAGCAAACATCTTTTGAGTTCTGGACAAATATAAATGATCAATAGAAAAATAGAATAAAAAACCCGGAAATGTTGAATACACACATTGAAGTCATATTGATCCATTTTCATGAAACATCCATTCATTTGCTAACATTTGGTATTGGAGTCATTTAAATCTAAGTAGCTCGTATGAGGCAAAGATAAATGATTTAAATACACAACAAAACATTTTTGGAATCGGTGGAACGTGAATGGAAGGCTCCAGAGGATAGGGAAAGTTGAAATGAGAGAATTTACAAACTGGTTGCATGGCAAATGGACAATAACAAATATGTCAAAGTGGCCATAATCTGATCAATTCCAGGTTAATATTTATATTTAGTGTCTCTACTGGGACATGTCTCCATGCTTTAATGTTCAAAAAGCTCTTAATTTTTCTCATACTGCCTGTGCCGCAGCACCTCTTTTCACCTTCTGTCTGAAACCAGATCCCAGTCTGCTCTGATTGGTTGCTGGCTGACTCTGTTGTGGTCAATTGCTAAGAGATGTTCATGTATCACGTACAATGTGTTGGAGCTCTAGCCAATAGAAGTGCAAGGGTTATTCTTTGTCTGCAGCTTCTATGGTGAATGGTTAGAAAAGTGGGTAAGGCATCCGCTGCTTTTGTCAAGGTTCAAAGGCATCATAAAAACTGCCGTCTCCTCATGTCCAATAACAGCAGAGAACTTATGTTTTAGCACACTTTACTTCATCTAGAATAAACACTGCATGTTTTGGGGCCTATTTCTTTACTGAGTGTATATCATAATAAAGAAATGTCACGCAATGCAGCAATGTGTCTCATTTATGTGTATTATTAGCTTTTGAACAACAAGGAAGCTCTATGGCAACGAGGAATAAGTATATATTGGCTTTGGGTGCACACACAAAAGTTGTTAGGAGGTTGGTCATGTGATTTTTCAGACTCGTCCATAAACATTTAGCCTCTAGCCTTTAATATACCAATCCATGTGCCTTAGGAGCTCTAGATTCTCGTTATCTTCCCACAGCGGTTCTTGCGGTCATGGCACTTAACATGATTGGAGCTGAGGTACTTTTCCCTCACTGTTTCACTCTCCCAAGTATTATTGTCCTTGTGGGCCAGCAAACTCTGCCCAGTGTCCAAACATATAAAACAGCATTGTTCTCAAGAGAAGTATTAAAAAAATATCTTTAGAAGATCAAAAGAATATAAAACCGCCTCACAGGCTAACACGCTGGCTCGTCTCCAAGGTCCAGTGTAGGAAAAAGCCAAAAGAAAAAGGAAGAATGGGACAATACCTACAGTAAATACGTATTATATTTGTATATTGTTTTTATATCAGGCTGTTGTTATTGGCCTTGTAATTCTTTAAGTCATCCATGGGCTTAGTTTTGTCCATATGAAGGGGATACACAATAAACACATATGCTTCTAATGGACTGCTTTTGTCCCTCCATCTCTTTCCCTGTGAATTTGTGTCACTCAAGTTCAACCAATCAACCAGCTCGGCAGAGGCTGCTCACATGCCCTGCTGCTCAGTGCCCATCAGAAAGTAAGTGGGTATCTGAGAATGGGGGGGACTGACAAATAAAAAAAAATTAAATCAGGATGGACCGAGCGGGGTACATAATGAGGTTGAAAAAAACATTTTCTGAACAAATAAACACAAATTCAAGAAACAAACAGTATCTGGAGCCATGCGAGTGGTCCAAATTGCCAAAAGTGCTACTATCCTGGAAAAAATTATGTATGAATAAATTGTAGAAATAACACAGCTCTCCCAACATTTTAAAGCATTTTCATAAACTTTTAGTTCGATGAAATATAGATATTAGTACAAAAAGGAGAGGAAAACTCTGTAACATAAAATATTCTTACAGTTGCAATGTCTCCTCCCACGCCACCTGTTTCAAAGAACTAGGGGACAGCATTTCATCTCTACTACTGGGGTCAATACAATCTAATTCCTCTGAGTCCTCTCTTACTAATAAACTCCAACATCCAACTAACATCAGGGAAAGAATATTCACAGTGTTGAAACTTTATAAGAGCAGGTAGTTTTTAATAAAGCACTAACATTAACCGTGGGCAGTAAGGTCTGTGTCATGTTTTAGGTTTGGACTAAATCCAAAGTGGCAGAAGAGACTGAAAGACCTGCATCTTTGTCCTGCTCCTCCCTCATCCAGGAGAGCAGCCCCTCAGGGAACCGGTCATCAGGTCCAAGGAGACATGAAGTGTTACCTTCTAACTAATGTTACATCTGTCTCCTGTGGCTGCCGACAGCTCCATGCAAGGATGGATTACTGCACGGGCCTACCGGGGCCCAGGCCCAGGGGCCCAAGGGCCCTGAAGCCCAAGTCTCCGCGCTACCATTATAATATTGTCTCTACAACATAATAAAATAAAAGGGGCCCTGAAGCCATATAACATAGGTTATATTATGTAAGTATATCTCAATAGGGCCCCTCAATCATATGCCACGGGTTGTGTAATTAATTCATCCCTCATACATTAAAGCCCCCCCCCCAAATTAAATAGAATGGCATATGATAGGTCATATAGGGCCCCTGAACCACAGCTTATGAATGTTATTCATCCCTAATATCGGAAAAGGGCCCTTAAATCACCTAGAATGGGATAGGATATACCATAAAGCAGGGGTTCCCAACCTTTTGCAAGCTGGGCCCCCGTTTCGAAGGTTAGAATATTGTCCACTACCATAGAGGGCTCTGAAACACGTGTTATGTTAGTTACTCTTGGTATCTGAAAGGGGCCTATTAACTAGCATTATATGTCATATGTCTTTGTAGTTAGCTGCTGTGTCCGACAATGCAGCGCGATCATACGCCCTATGGGTCCTATGGGACCAAGGGTTGTTGTTATTCAACTAAGATATCAGCCAAGTCACACTTATCTTATTCTATTCTTCATACTTATTGTTATTATTATAATTAGTATAGTTTTTATAATAATAACAATAAGTTATACATAATTTATAAATATAATAATAATAATAATAATAATAATTATTAGTATCATTATTATTATGACATAGCTGGATGAGTCAATAGAGGGCGCTAGTTAGAAAACTGTGGACAGGCAGTGTGGACAGGAATGGTTACAATACTAACAGTTAAGTCAATGTAAGATGGAGCGGCGTGTATTAAGTGGAGGCGGACAGTTTATGGCAGAGCCTATGTTTAAACGATCATTTGAATCGTAACATTTCCTGCTTCTGAAACGTGTTTGTGTGTCGTGTGCTCTGAACTGTTTGTGTGAGTAATTTATTGAAGGGGCGTTTTCTCGTCGTCACAGGCCCAGGGGCCCAATGACTCTTAATCCGTCCCTGGCTCCATGCTATGGATGTATGAAGAGAAATCCTCGGGATCAATAAAGTATCTACCTACCTACCTAACTGGATACAGCATTCCTATGAATTCCTTTATGCGAGAGAATATAGTAGTGTGTGTGAGAGAGTATAGTAGTGTGTGTGAGAGAGTTTGATTGAAACGGAAGGGAGTTTGATTACTCAGTTCCTGATTGGTTGACAAAGAAGAAGCGGTATTTGACGCTCAAAAGCCTGCGCTGTCGTTCTAATAGTTTAGCTGTAACAGAGAGAAGCCAACTGAAGCTGTGGGTCTTCTAAGTAATATTTTAGGAAATGGTGAGCTATTGTTACCGATGCCTCGACAATTAAATTAAGTCCAACAGACCTCTGAGTCGGAGATGCAGAGATTATTCAGGGATGGAACTGCCAGTCCAGTCAGACCTGGCTCTAGCGATAGCACTCGCGCTTCTGGTTCTAGCTTAATGTAACCCGGAGGACCCCGTTACCAGAAGAGAAAGCATTTCGGTGGATGGTCGTCGAAATCCAGGAAGAGCTGAGTTGATTAAAAAAATATCCAAGGACTCTTTATAATTAACGTCATCCTATCTGTAGTGTCCCCCTAAATTCATGTTAGCATGGTCGTGATGTTATCAGTGACTAAGTACCGTACATCCCCAAATTGTGACCGGGGTATTTTATTTACTTAGGATGCGCCAAGCACAGGCCTTTATTTGGGGCATGTTTTTATTCTAGGCAGGCCTTTATTTCTTATTAGGCTTCTGGCGTAGATACGGCAAGGTTTGGGATTGAATTTACTTTTGGACTGTTTGATTATATTGCTAAATACATATTGCTAATGGTGATAATAATAATCCCAATAATAATAATAATAATAATAATAATAATAACAATCCCAATAATAATAATAATAATAATAATAATAATAATAATAATAATAATAATAATAATAATAATAACAATAATAATAATAATAATAGGAATACTAGACATAATATCAACACTAATATCAAGTTGGAGTAAGTTGGAGTAAGCTGTGTGAAATAATTTCATAAATCAGGTTTCAGAATTAAATATACTGTTTTACATGAGAGAGACAACACAGTATCTGTTAAGCCCTTTGAATAACCACAGTGTATGATATAATATACAAATACATTTGACTTTGACTTTAACTAGGAGAAAAAGCTAGGAGCTAGCAGCAGCAGTTATGGAAGCACATTGGTAGTTCTAGTACCCAGTGCTGCTAGGCTCTTATAATTCAATTTCAAACACATTGTAATTTGCTATTCAATGCGCAGCTTATTAGTAGTTCTGCATTTATTGGATTTTGCCTATCGTTGGGTATGGAGACATCTGAGTAGGTTGTTTACAGCAAAGCTAGGGTTAAATGAGAAAGAGCTAGCTCTAGCATTTGTTGGGTAGCTAGCTACTGAGTTGCAAGCATCTGACTGGGTGATGATGTTTCTCTGTGAAAAGAAGATTGCCATTAAGATGAATCGTGATGCAAGCTTCTTTCTTATTTATGTGTCTGTATTCATTTATACAGTATGCACAATTTCATTTCAAATTAGGTTGTGATTGCGGAACATATTGCCATTTGTATAAGTCTACCAATATATTTCCATAATTAGTGAAGTCATGTCGAGGACGCTACTTTGGCTTTTTGTATTTTTATCAGGACGTCTGAACATGACACATCTGCACAGGAGGTGCTCCGCAACCTTGCCTCTAAAATTAATAGCAATCAAAGATGCAGATTCAACATAAACCGATCCGCTGTGCTTGATGGTGCTGTGAAGGGTTTCAAGAGACTGTCCTACAAGCCGACATTTCAGATATGTGTGAAGTTCTCTGATGACTTGGGGGTGGATGAGGAGGCAGTGGACCTTTGTTGCCCAAGGAGGGAGTTCCTGCGTCTGCTTATGGAGGCCCTGGCACACTCACAGATGTTCAAGGGTAGGGCAGGCACCTAGATGTATGCTGACTAGATATAGGTGGACATTCCCATGTGCGATGTCACTAGACGGTAGTCACATGGCAATTGTGAAATGGCTTGCAATGGCTAATCACACTCACACCTGGTGGTATAATAGGGGACCTTTAATGTCTTGTTTAAACAATTGAAAATGGAATAATCATTAAGGAAACCATTTTGTTATTTTATTTTATTTTTCAATGTTGTGAAGCATACATTGTCACTGGGCTTTTATTAACCTCCCAATAGTGTCCTAATTGCCTTGACACTTGCTCAATGACTAGTTCATTGGCAATGAACTTGCTCACTAATAGAGTTCACCAGGCCCAAAAATAATTGTATGCCATGGTTACCGTCATCGATTAGTGGGTCTACAGTTTGTAGAATTCTGTTCATATCTGTTTCATTGAAAATAAAGTTATTTGCTGGAACAACAACATTGTTTAAAGTCTCAAAATGTACTGGGGGGTCTTCATTCATTTCAGAGTTTTCACTCCCAACTGAAATGTTCTGCGTTGCCTCTGCACTGTTAAGAGTACCTCTCAGCCACAGTTGAAGAGGCGTTTGTGATCCCTGTGTAGATAATCCGTGGTTGTTCCACTGATTTCTGAATTCTGCAGTTGCCCTTTGAACTCTTGGCAAGTAGATGTAGTGTAGACAAAATAAGTGCAGTTCATTGGTGGAATCCAGTATGCCCTCATTTTCCATGAAGGAGAAGAGATCGCTGTAGTAGAAAGAGACAACTCTGTTTAACTCTGCCCACAACCGCTCAATCTTCTGGTTGTGAACACTGCATCCAGTGATGACACTACCTCTATTTAACCCTCTTCTTTCCAGCATATACCGGGCAACCCCGGTGTTCTCCATGCCATGATCACAGCGTACTCTCAAGGGAAGGTCAAAGTTCTCTACACCTATACGAAACAGTTCCAGTACACTTGATGCTCTATTGTTATTTAGGCACTGCAAGTATATGATGGTCCTACTCAAGCCGTCAACACATCCATGATAGACCATTCTCCACCTGACCAGTTTATGGTTTCCATCTATATGCCTATGGCAAGAAAATGTGATAATTATGTGTTCACCATGTTATAAAGAGATCCTAACAGTTGGTTAAGTGTAGTATTTTTTTTTTAAAAACGAAGAAAAAACTTACCATAATTGATTGGGATTTTGAACAGAATAAATTCTTCGGTGAATTGCACATCGTCGACGGAAGGCCCGACCAATTGGGTCAACATGTTGCAGGCAGCGTCTCACATGCTAGCGTTGTATTCTAAGGTTGCGTGTTTGAAGTCCCGCACGGACATACCTTTCCCCTGAATATGGAGTGGTTTGAAGGATCTCTCTGAATACGTCACACAAGGCCTCATCAGACATTGCATAGCTGAGGGGACCAATTTGTAGCTGCTGTCTGTGATGGTACGGTGTCCTTCTGCTGATTCCAAAGCATACAGCTATTTGTTCCCAATTCATGCCAAAGGTCAAACAGTAGGCAATTTGTTGATGTAGTATATTGTATGGAGGGTGACCAGGATGACCAGTTCTGATAGTTGGTACTCCTAAGATAGAATCGGAGGATGAAACCTAAGGTCAACATGTTCCTTCCCACTGACCTTGAGTTTTGATAGGTATTTATGATGTATTGAAAACATGCATGGAGCGCCTCCAGGGCACCAATGCTTCCCTGATTGCCACACTCTTCAGACTGCTGGTTAATTGAGAGCAAGAAAGAGATTGTCCGAGTATAACCATTAAGCTCAGAAAGTAATCTTTCCAAAATGCTACTATAGTGTATTAGTGTATAGTGCTACTATACTCTCACACATACACTACTATACTCTCTCATACACTACTGTACTCTCTCATACACTACTGTACTCTCTCATACACTACTATACTCTCTCATACTCTACTGTACTCTCTCACATACACTACTATACTCTCTCACATACACTATTATACTCTCTCATACACTACTATACTCTCTCACATACACTATTATACTCTCTCATACACTACTATACTCTCTCATACACTACTATACTCTCTCATACTCTACTGTACTCTCTCATACACTACTGTACTCTCTCACATACACTACTAAACAAATGTCTAACAATATCACTATCAACCAAAGGTGGTAGAAGTACCAGAGTGTAGGAATACTCTGTTTCAGTAAAAGTCCTGCATTCTAAATGTTCCTCCAGTAAAAGTAGAAAGTATTCTCATCAAAATTTACTTAAAGTAGCGACAGTAAAAGCAGTCATTGTTTGATTGGTTATCATAATAACCTTTCTTGTGTCATTCTGCAATGTTTTTTTATGTTTGTGTACATCACCCTGAATAGTCCTGGGAAAATGTTTGTGCTTTAGTTCTTAATGGTGTCAGGACCCTCAGAAAGAATCAGTGTTGCTCTCTGGGACATTCACTAAATCCCTTATGGCATTTCCACAAATGTTACCAAAATTGTTTAAAAGACAGGACCTTGTAACGGGCCATTTACTGACTCACACAATGATTCATCTGAGTTGATAAAGGGCACACTTTTATATTTTTCTGAAAAGTGTGCCCTTTCCCAATACATTCTGAAAGGAGTAAAGGAAACTGTGAGCGTTCGGGCTCACACCTACGTTCCCAATGATGGAAGGACCACTCGGTACTTTGAAACAAAAGGAAATCTTTATTACGGAACCGTACTTTCACAATGGTACCGGTTAGTGGCTCTCGTCCTGCGGGCGAGGGGAAACAGTCCGCACTAACCACACCCCGCTGCCACAGAAACATAAAAAAACATTGCAGAATGACACAGGAAAGGTTATTATGATAACCAATCAAACAATGACTACTTTTACTGTCGCTACTTTAAGTACATTTTGATGAGAATACTTTCTACTTTTACTGGAGGAACATTTTGAATGCAGGACTTTTACTGAAACAGAGTATTCCTACACACTGGTACCTCTACCACCTTTGGTTGATAGTGAAATTGTTAGACATTTGTTTATGTTATAGACTACAATACTGGCCTCATGTTACTCATTGCAAAAGGTATTATGTTACATTTCTTTAAATCTGATTTAAAACATTGCTGACAGGACCATCTTATGTTAAAAGAGTCATTGGATGATAAAGTTATCCTCCTCTCCATGCAGGACATCAAAAGCCTTTTCTAACACTCCCAATAAACAACCGCAAAACAATTTGAAAATCCCCTTTAAAAGGAGATCTTATTTGCTGACCAGGACAACTCTTCAGAGTTAACTGCAACCTAACATCACATGGAATGAGTTTACACAGAACTGGTTAAATAAACAATAAAACAGGCTATCAAGAACACAGAGCACGGCTTACTGGAGGAAGAATCCTTCAAGACATCTTTGGATGCATAGTGTGAGACGTGTGAGGAGTTCTTACACTGATTGTTTGGTGTGTTGGCTCTCTGATAGATGACTGTTTTTCAAAAGGCAGAATGAATACTGTTTCTTCTGCAGTGCATCACATTACTCAACCAGAGAATTCAGCTTCAACTCAAAAAACATACCTGTATAGTAAATCACGAGCCGCCTGAGATGCCATTGCCTTAATTCTCATCGCCAAACACTAACTTGAGCAAAGAGCTCATTTGCTAAAGAGTCATTTGCTAAAATGACCCGGTGCTTCTGGGGCATTTGTTCAAGCAGGCAGAGGGGAGTCATGCTTTGATCGTTGTTGGGATGAGACCTATTAATGGACTTGATAATCAGCTTTCATCCATAGTTGAAGTCAAAGGAGTCATCAGAAGTTCAGGCAGGAAAGGAGTGTATTGTGGGCATTTGCAGAGACCCTCAGAAGCCCTCAACTTAACCTCTCTCACTGCATTGTGAAGATAATAATGAATGTGCTGCGTATAGAAAAGAACATTATGCAGATGCATCAAAGTTCAGAGGTTGTTCAGTAAGAGTTCAGTCGCTGCATCTTGGGTAAATAAAGGCATGTAGGTTAGAGTCCAGAATGGAACTGGACCAATTGTTAGGTGACAGTGTACGTTCTATTTCTAGGAGGAAGTCCCTTGACGAGGACAGCTCAGCAAGAACTGTATGTATGTTTTCAGGCCATATGGGATGGCACCTGATTATGACTTACAGTGTAATCTCATTATTAAATTAGCTGGGGGCCTCTATTGATGCAGAAAAACCTTCCTACAAGGGCACCTCAGACACAATACCTTGAACTATGTATTTGTGTTGTATTAACCTCAATTGAATTTGATTCCCTTGGAAGCACTTAAGGGTTGGATACAGTCCAAAAGAAGACGTGGGCTGCTGATTAGTTCCTATCATGTTTCATGAGCGTGTGGAAAATGTGTGTTATTGCAGGGTGGCAGACAGGGAGTAGTTTTTGATGCATTTTATCACACTGGATATCAACACGCTGCTATTGTCAAAGGGTTGGTTTAGGGTTAGGGTTAAGGTTAGGGAAAGCATGGAAAAAATTGAGTTTGCTTTTAAACACAGAAATATAAAAAATGTAGATTTAGACTTGTTTTTGCTATTGTAGATGAAAATATCTATCATTATGTTTTCATACAAAATGAACCTCTAGAAATACACTTTTAACATTATGAATTCAATGTTAAACTGATCACTTTAACGTAATCTTTAAAACGAGACACGGCAGGCAAAAACCTCGTTTTTCATGCACTGGTCAATTTAGTTTGTGTATTTGCATCCGTAGACTTCTCCTAAATTCCCCAGAAGTTAGCATTCTAACGCAACATAGTACCGCGACCGCTGATTGCACCATGTAATCACAGGTATCATTGTAAAACTCCGTCTCTCCTGCACAATGTCATCGGATCCAAATATGGTCATTTTCTTTGTTTCTGCAATCAATCGTGAAAGAACAAAGGGGGCTTGAGACCAAAAAACAAAATCTCATTGACCTGTGTCAATTTCTAACAACGTGATTCGTTCAGATGCGTCACGTTGTGTTCTATGACACTTCCTGGTTTACGTTTCCGTGATACATTTCAACCTCAAAATGAACAGCGAGAAAACGTTCACAGAGAAGACAACAACAATTGTCACTTGCACGAAGCAAAGTAAAACTAAAAACAAATGAACCCGAACATGAACCTTCACGGAGTGCGTCGATGTGCAAGCTGTCATCCAAACAACAGGAGGGTTTAGATAGCGCCACACAGCAGTGGCTGATTTCTCGTGGAGCGCGGTTGAATGAACTGCTCACTGGGTTGATTTTGTTCAGGTCCTATGCTCGGTTACTCAGTTTTCAGTTGTAATGTGTTTTATAAATTCTATATTTTTGTAGTCGAGGATTACATTAGATATTGTGTCTGTAAATAGTGTAGGGTGACCAGATTTGAGTTTGTGAAAAAGAGGACACTTCAGCGGGGGTGGGGGTTGGGTCACATATGCCATTTGGGTGACCAGATTTGAGGTGGCGAAAAAGAGGACACTTGCGATTGTTGGGGGGTGGGGGGAAGCGCCAGTCAATTTAAGTACACGCTTAATGTTCCCAACAGTGAAAACCGGACGTATTCATGAATTTAGAAAAACCCTCCGGACAGGACGTAAAAAGAGGGTTTGGGTTTTTGCTTTTATCTGCTGAACCTGACCGTGTCAGCCAGCAATCAGTAGTTCGCTTTGTGTATGATATAAGATTAACAGCACTAGTACAAATAAGGTGGCGTTTGTGATTAATATTATTAATATATTAATTGTTAATTGCTAAAGTCAAGTCAAAGTCAAAGTCCACTTTATTGTCAAAGTTTCCACATGTGTTATACACACAAAACATTGAAATACCGTTTCTGGCAGTCCCACAGTGCAAATATAAACAAGAACATATAACATAAAAAGATAAGAGCGTAGAAAAAAAGGGGGGGTTTTACAATACAAAAATAAAACCTAAGTAATATAAACATATGTTCGACACAATCAACACAATTTGACGGTAGTGCAAGTACTTCTTCAGTGCAAAAAATACTTTGTGCAAAGTACAAAAAGTTACTTGGGTTGAGTTACAGCTAAGAAAAATATTGATGACTGCACTTACCTAGGGCTGGACTGGCTATCTGGCGTACCGGGCAAATCCCGCCAGGCCCTCCAACGTTTTGGGCCTTCCCAGGGCCGGAAACAAAACATACATTATATATATAATATTTTTTATTGATTGCGACGGTAAAAACATGACACATCGTGGCCCATTGGATGCTTCTCTTGAGGCACATTTGGCTAGTCCAATGAAATTCCTTGGTTCTCGAAGGCCCGCCCCTCCCTAGAGGGAGCCCTCACTTGCTCACATCGCCTCTGCTTTCTGTCTCCCTCAGGGTATCATCAGAGCACCAATTGCAGTTCTCTTTCTTTCCTTTGCCTGTCTTTGCATCTCTCTTTCTCTCTCTCTCCCTCCCTCTCTCTCTCTCTCTCTCTCTCTCTCTCTCTCTCTCTCTCTCTCTCTCACACCGTAAGTCTTATTTCTGATTGTGTATATAGTATATTTCAATAAACCATAAAAAAGACATCTCTAGCAGCGTTTCTTTGTCAAACACTTCATGAAACGGACATTTTGACACGGTGACCATCTCCCCCAAGAAGAAGGTTTTTGTGAGTAGTGAATTTTTTCATGTGGGCTCTTTAATGTAGGCTGATGCACTTAATTTCAATTGTTGAAACTGCACAAACATACAATCTTCTTTAGTATATGCTTCCAGACATCGTATATAGGCCTCTCTCTCTCTCTCTCTCTCTCTCTCTCTCTCTCTCTCTCTCTCTCTCTCTCTCTCTCTCTCTCTGTGTGTGTGTATATATATATATATATTTTAAAAAATGGCGCTTGGCCCTTGGGTGATCAAAAGTGCCCGGGCCCTTTTCAGATGCCAGTCCAGCCCTGCTATAGACCCAAAACATACAAGCGTGAATAGTTTTGTTACTGTTTTGATAATATGTGTATAACTTAATGTTAAAATTATATTCTTAGTCTTAACATGATCATGTTCGTGTTGTGGTCCTGGGGGTGGTCACTTTCATCAGAAGAACTGAGCTAGGCGAATGCTGAACGGACCACGGCAAACCGCTTAGCGCTAACACGGTGGTAGGCTAATGGTTGAATCTGAATTTATAAGCAAAATCACGAATCAATAAAACAGCCCAGTTATGTTAAAATGAAAATCATGAGACGTCTATCATCAGATGAATGATATGGAAAGGAAAAGTCACCCTGCCTCTCTAAATGCAAAACTGACATTAACAAATATGCAATAACAGCTGAGGGGTGTGTTTTCTTTAATATTTACCATTCAATAACGCAATCGCTGCTGTCTGTCCCATAGAATAACATGACAGCAGCATTTGTTTGGAACTATCGGGCTTACATGAACCACGTGACTGCCCTGGTGGCACATCAAAGAGTGTAGCGACTCTTAGAATCTATATAGCTCTGGTGTTTTCAATAAAAAATGGAATTTGACTATACATGTCTTTAAAGGTCTTTTTCTCAAAATGAGTTTTTTTCTTTTTACAGAAAGGTGTGTTTAGATATCATTCATAGCCTGAATTATATAAGATTTTATACCTAAAAACATGGCAACATTTATATTTTACTGCTGTTGACAGTATTGTCTGATTCATGGAGTGATAAAAACAGATATCCAGAATACCTTCTGTACACACTTTAGATAACCCATAACCATAACCTGATGTTCTGCATACCAAGTGTGATCACCTTGAATGACATATTTTAAATATTCAAAGGTTGTGTTGTGTTCCTTCCATCAGATTCTTATAAAGGTGTCTATCTCTCATCCACCGTAGCTGAGGACAAGTCAGAATGAGCCATTAGTGAGCTATTAATGTCCGTACATCACCCTGAATAGTCCTGGGAAAATGTTTGTGCTTTAGTTCTTAATGGTGTCAGGACCCTCAGAAAGAATCAGTGTTGCTCTCTGGGACATTCACTAAATCCCTTATGGCATTTCCACAAATGTTACCAAAATTGTTTAAAAGACAGGACCTTGTAACGGGCCATTTACTGACTCACACAATGATTCATCTGAGTTGATAAAGGGCACACTTTTATATTTTTCTGAAAAGTGTGCCCTTTCCCAATACATTCTGAAAGGAGTAAAGGAAACTGTGAGCGTTCGGGCTCACACCTAGGTTCCCAATGATGGAAGGACCACTCGGTACTTTGAAACAAAAGGAAATCTTTATTACGGAAACGTACTTTCACAATGGTACCGGTTAGTGGCTCTCGTCCTGCGGGCGAGGGGAAACAGTCCGCACTAACCACACCCCGCTGCCACAGAAACATAAAAAAACATTGCAGGATGACACAGGAAAGGTTATTATGATGCTGGTAGCACATCTGAGTCACCAGAGAAGGACACATCTTTTATAAGAATGCGAAACAATTAATTAAAAATACAATCCAAGCTAATGACATTCTTCAAACAATACCTATATGTATTTACATATTATGCAGAGGTAAGTAAGTGTTGTATAAGTGTAAGTATGCCTTTATAACTTTTATACTTAAGAATTAAAATCAATAAAAAGTGTGACCTTATGGGATATACGCTTTCTTACTGAGAACTAGCAGTCCACTCATAATAAACACATAATATCTGACATACAAGATTTGGTTTTGTAGGATCTGGAAGGATTAAACACTGGAGCTATTTGTGGATCTATTAGCTTAGCCATTGCAAAGCTAAGTTAATTATCTTCAGGTTCTGGTTACGTATATAGCTTCATGTTTAGCATTAGCCTATTGATGCTCTGTAATTACTTTCTTTAACTGTAAACAATAAAGTATAAGAATGTTTATGAAATGTCAAACTACTCCTTTACAGCTTAATTACTGCTCAAATTTGGGGGTCATTGTCTTGTGTAATTACTGGACCGACCAGGAAGCATTACATTATTTCATATTAGGTGTAAGCTCAGGTATATACAAACTAGATTTCCTTTCAATATACAGAATGTTTTTGAAGCTAGGTCAAGCTAGCGAACAGTATAAGTAATTCAAATAAACTCCACCTTTAACAAGTGCAACAGTGAAGTGATGAACACACTAATGTTTCAATAATTATTATTCAATAGTTTAAAATATATGTTGTTCAAATATGCCATTCTGCATAATGAGTACTTTTACTTAAAATACGTTTGATGCTAATACTTTTGTTCTTTTACAATTTTGACCGCAGGAATTTTTACTCGTACACTGAAGTATTGCTACTTTTACTTTTAACCTTTGAACAAACAGCGTAACTGTGATTATCTCTTTTTCCCCCAACATTATGCACATAAACACAGAGTTAATGCCCAACCACACACTCGATAGGTGCACACACTACATACTTCTCCTTTGAGATATGATCAATTTAGTTTTCAGGGAAAAATAGATTGGAATCACTGCTGAACTTATGTAGGTGTTCAAATCTGGACAAGAACAATTCCTAATCTCTAGCAGAAACAATACACTTCAAGTGTAGACCACCACACAATAAAGACTATTACAATCTTTTGCAATCACCCTGCTATGTGTATATTAGCTATATACAGTGGGGCAAAAAAGTATTTAGTCAGCCACCAATTGTGCAAGTTCTCCCATTTAAAAAGATGAGAGAGGCCTGTAATTTTTATCATAGGTATACCTCAACTATGAGAGACAGAATGAGGAAAAAAAATCCAGGAAATCACATTGTAGGATTTTTAATGAATTAATTGGTAAATTCCTCGGTAAAATAAGTATTTGGTCACCTACAAACAAGCAAGATTTCTGGCTCTCACAGGCCTGTAACTTCTTCTTTAAGAGGCTCCTCTGTCCTCCACTCGTTACCTGTATTAATGGCACCTTTTTGAACTCGATATCAGTATAAAAGACACCTGTCCACAACCTCAAACAGTCATACTCCAAACTCCACTATGGCCAAGACCAAAGAGCTGTCAAAGGAGACCAGAGACAAAATTGTAGACCTGCACCAGGCTGGGAAAACTGAATCTGCAATAGGTAAGCAGCTTGGTGTGAAGAAATCAACTGTGGGAGCAATTATTAGAAAATGGAAGACATACAAGACCACTGCTAATCTCCCTCCATCTGGGGCTCCACGCAAGATCTCACCCCGTGGGGTCAAAATGATCACAAGAACGGTGAGCAAAAATCCCAGAACCACACGGGGGGACCTAGTGAATGACCTGCAGAGAGCTGGGACCAAAGTAACAGAGGCTACCATCAGTAACACACTACGCCGCCAGGGACTTAAATCCTGCAGTTCCAGACGTGTCCCCCTGCTTAAGCCAGTACATGTCCAGGCCCGTCTGAAGTTTGCTAGAGGGCATTTGGATGATCCAGAAGAGGATTGGGAGAATGTCATATGGTCAGATGAAACCAAAATAGAACTTTTTGGTAAAAACTCAAGTCGTCGTGTTTGGAGGAGAAAGAATGCAGAGTTGCATCCAAAGAACACCATACCTACTGTGAAGCATGGGGTCGGAAACATCATGCTTTGGGGCTGTTTTTCTGCAAAGGGACCAGGACGACTGATCCGTGTAAAGGAAAGAATGAATGGGGCCATGTATCGTGAGATTTTGAGTGAAAACCTCCTTCCATCAGCAAGGGCACTGAAGATGAAGCGTGGCTGGGTCTTTCAGCATGACAATGATCCCAAACACACCGCCAGGGCAACGAAGGAGTGGCTTCGTAAGAAGCATTTCAAGGTCCTGGAGTGGCCTAGCCAGTCTCCAGATCTCAACCCCATAGAAAATCTTTGGAGGGAGTTGAAAGTCTGTGTTGCCCAGCGACAGCCCCAAAACATCACTGCTTTAGAGGAGATCTGCATGGAGGAATGGGCCAAAATACCAGCAACAGTGTGTGGAAACCTTGTGAAGACTTACAGAAAACGTTTGACCTCTGTCATTGCCAACAAAGGGTATATAACAAAGTATTAAGATGAACTTTTGTTATTGACCAAATACTTATTTTCCACAATCATTTGAAATAAATTCTTTAAAAATCCTACAATGTGATTTCTGGATTTTGTTTTCTCATTCTGTCTCATAGTTGAGGTATACCTATGATGAAAATTACAGGCCTCTCTCATCTTTTTAAATGGGAGAACTTGCACAATTGGTGGCTGACTAAATACTTTTTTGCCCCACTGTACTTCCACTCTTGATATAAGGATGCTACTTCACTCAGCAATAGTGCAAGTATCCCTGTTAAGTGCAATTTGTACATTATACACAATATCAGCATCTTTATTTATTTTAGTTATATGTTCAATTGAAATGCGGCTACTTATTCTTAACCATGGATGTGTACTTATTTGTCTGTATTTCTATTTTTTTATTACCATGTGCTTGTCTATATTTATTATGTTAGCTTAATCTTTATGTTTTGTTATTTTTATATATCTGCGCTGTCATTTCTCCTGTGATGCTGTACATTTCAATGCTGCGGGACTAAGCAAGGACTTCTGATTCTTAGAAACTGAAGCAGTGTATTATGAAACTGTCAATATTTTTCTAAAATTGTTGGCAACGACGATAAGTCCTTGGGCATACAGTTGTAAATTATAAAACAACTGTTGGGTGAAGTTGTGTGGAAAAGTAGCTACGGCAGACAAACACACACTAACACATACACACTCATACACACACAAGCCAACACAGGATCCCCTCCAGGCTAACCCCTTGGCAGAGATATGATAGTTAATTACTTTTTTACAAATAAACAACTTTAACTGACATGCAGCAACTTGCAAAGTGCAACTTTAGAGGTAACAGGGACATTAACTGTTCATGTTTTCGGTATGATTAATAAATAAAACCTTCTGTTAATTTTTATTAAATCAGAGCTGTTTCATGTCAGCAATAGCTAAAAAACAGAACAAACTAAGCACGATAGGTGAAGGTCATCTTCGGACAGTACTATGAGCTTCTAGAACAGATTTAACTTTGTAGTCAATTGAAGCTACTCATGTCCCATAGTTGAAATGTACCTCATCCCCTACTTCAGAGGCTTTAAGTTGTGGTCTTCATGAAGTCGGGACCTGCTGATTTGAATTGATTTACTGTGACACTTTTGACATTTCCGGGCTACTGATCCTCACTGAGCCACGCTGATCTGATGTCAATGAGGAGGCAGACAGCAGAGGTGTGAGTCTGTCTGCAGTCAGACCTTGGCCCCATCGATCTGTTTCTCAGCATAGCACTGAAGCGGACTGTTCCCCTAATCTCTAATTCATTATTTAATTTAACCTTTTTAAAGAAAACCCTTGACATTTTGATTGTTCGTTAATTTCTGGCTCTTCACGTCCTTGCAGCAAGGTGAGATCATTAGAATTGGAAAAACAATGTAAGACTGGACCAATAAGTAAGTTCAGTGATAGCAAGTTACTTCCAAAATGTAGTACAGTACATATGACTTATTACTGTCTTTTTAAAGTAATAAGTTACATTACATTATTACTGTCTCTGAACTGTAATGTGTTACACTACTTTTGCGTTACTTTGAGTTACTTTCACCAAAATAACCTCTAAAGTTTGGCTTTAAATGCTGAAATGTAGTTTATTGCAGCTCATTAATTAAAGCTATATACTGTATCTATCTGGCAGTACATGCTGAACATTACAAAAAGACCTAGAAATTAAATTCATGCTCCGTTTAAGTGGGCTGAATAATATGTGATACCGGTAACACTACGTCTCTGTGTGTTATTAATAACATGTTAGTGGAGCCTCTGCACGGCCCTGTGACCTGCTGTATATGAACGAGTCTCTGTGGTAACGTTAGCTCACCTTATCATTGGTGTGTTAACGAGGATTTGGCTGACAAGCTTTCTGTGGCGATTCCACAGAGGACAGAGGCTGCAGATCTTCAACACTCTGCCACGAGTCTCTGAACTTCTCTGGGTTCAAGCAGCAGACCCAGAGAAAGTTACCTTCTGTTGCTTTGGCCTGCGCGCACTCCTGTCTCTTTCTTTTCTTTTCTCTGAGCCTGCAGCTCTGCATTGTGAGCCTGCAGCTCTGCATTGCGACCCTGCAGCTCTGCATTGTGAGCCTGCAGCTCTGCATTGTGAGCCTGCAGCTCTGCATTGTGAATCTGTTTCTGCAGCCCTCTTAACCAATAGTAAACAGGCTTACTGAGTTACTATTCTACCTGCACAATTGTTTCTCTGGTGTCAGAATGTCTCGCGATGTTTGTGATTTCTTAGAAACTAAACACCACATCATTTCGGGTTACAATGTGTTGTAACTGCGTTACTGAGAATTGTAACGGGTATTATATTACCCACATTTCAGAAGTAATACGTTATTTTACTGCGTTACAGCAAAAAGTAATACATTACTGTAACTCTGTTACTTTTGTAACACGTTACACCCAACACGTTTGAGTGAAATCAATGGTGTCTCATATCGGAGGGAATACAGTATGACATTACAGGTTCTACTGAAGGTTATAATTCATTTTATCATGGCCCTCAAGATTTGAAGATACCAGTCCAATTTCCTGTGCCTCTGCTGCCTAATTACATTATATAATTATAGCCTACTTTTGTATATCCATCTAGGGAAATTAAAACAGTTATGTACATAAAGTTGCGCTTGTCCATCCAAACTCTAATTAGCTACAGCTAAGTTAAACTTCATTCTGTCTAAGTGGTGCAAAATGCCTGTTATCATTTCACCCCTTTGTCATAGTGAAAGGGGCTTAATGAAGGGTAAATATATTCAACCTAATGATAAATAATGAAAAACAAACTCATACTTTATACTCTTGTCATGTTTCCGGTTGCTACTGGATGGTTTTTGTGTGAAACTCGTTGGAAAGTTGTAGCATAGGCCAAAAGACCCATATACATTTTGGAGTGAGTTCATATAGGGGAAAAGGATGGACTTATGACATTATCTGGAAGCATTTATAAATTGAACAACACCAAGACGGTAGGTAGTTATGAGACCTGTGGTGACTACTGCATCTTAAAATTGCCATAAGATTTCTAAACTGGTTAACTAGTTGGACGTATGCGCGCTCCAATGACGGAAACTGTATTTTCTTGCAATACCATTTATTTTACAACCAAGAACAAACAGCGTGTGCATGGCTACATGGTCAATTATATACCCTTTGGCACCAATACACCATCCAGTGTTTAAAAAATAACAATTACATTACATGTCACTTGTTAGATGTTTTTATACAAAGCGACTTGCATACTTTTAATACTTTAGGTAGTCCCCACAGGAGCAATTTGCTGTGAAGTGTCTTGACCATGGACACTACAGCATGCTGACTGCAGTGGGATTTTTTCCTGCTCTTCCCTTATCCGAAGATCAGCAGACTACCCTGCTGCACCACAGCTTTCAACGTATAACAAACAACATATAATCATTGTAATGGGTGCAACAAACCCCTATGATAGCTTTTTGTTCATTTTCTACGTTTAGCTGCCAAGTTATATAGCCTGTAACACCATAGGTAGCTTATAGCGCCTCCCCATGTGGGTTATTCCAATTGGCCGGTCAGAGGTTAAATTATCAACCTGCAGTCAACATGTTGCAGTGTCATTGGGCAAGATACTTAAGCCCGAATTGTCGCCATTTCTATGGTATTGAAGTGTATAAGAGTGGGATTGGATAATCCGCTTTGCTTCAGCTAAAGGTTACGTATTAATTACTGGCCTATGATCATGAAAATTGGTGAAATGGTAAAGCTTGGTGCTAATCCGAAACATGGGGCAGATACACACATTATTTGTTCAATTATTGAAAGTCAGGAAGTGCAGCGCATGCCTCTAGCGCCATAGTGAGCGAGTGTTAACACAACGTCCTTTACACAGATGTGATCTATTAACCATTAAACCGTCTTAACATCTGATTGTTACCATTGTCATAATGAGTGTGTTAGCTGCTAGGGAGAGGTTGTAAAGAATGCTTCTTCAAAGGGAGGCATACTAGATACCATCATGCCCAATGGTATGCATAAAGAGAATGCATTTGCTAGTTTCTTATGAAGTGAGTATTCTGTTTCTTTGCTCAAGTTTATATTATCTTTGGTTACGTTATATCAGGAGAAAGAAGAGTTTGTGTTTTGGCTCAATTTGTAGTAATGCACTTCAGCCGCCGGTGGCCTAAATGAGTATTGCACCAACAAACACTTCATCCAAAAAATCCTTAGTTAAAAAAAATAATTGATCACCTGACAAATGATAATAGCAAAATTATACTCCCCCTTTTTTTGGAGTCGTAAACACAGGTGACAACAATTTAGATCGGACATATAAAATATATAACCAGAATTATTTAGGATTTCTCTTGAGTAACAATCGCATGCAACTATAATTAAAAGTCTCAATCTGTAACGCTTCTGTTAATCTACACAATTATGCAGCCATCCAGCTCTATAGTGTAACATATTCAACAGTAGTGTCTCAGTAAATGAGGTACATCTATTATCTGAATCAGAATGCTTTTTACCATTTATTCCGCAGGGAAATTGGGTTTTGTCACAGTTGCTCAATTTTAGAATGAAACTAAAGACAAATAAAAACCGACACAGTATCTTAAAGTAACACTATTGGATTATAACGACACAATAAAAAAAACTGAATAAAGATAAATGTCCAATTAAAAACCTAATAAAATATAATACAGATATTTTTACAAACATGAGAAGTTAAAGTAAAAATCTGCACATTAGAGTTCAATTTATAACATTATAACACAATATACAGTGCTGCGTTTGTATTATTAGGATATATTACGTAACATCTTGATTCTGAGTTACAAAAATTGCACATTAACTGCTTTTGATTAGCGGTGGTGGCGTGAAATCATGTGACCGTGATACAGTTAGTCTATAGCCTAACGATAGCTTTTGACTTCTGCTAATTGCATTAACGCTTCAAAAAATAATAAAAGTGGAATCAGCATTATGATGCTGGAGATGTTAGTATCACAAAAGTTTCTTCGCCACAGATCTTATTTTCTGAACTATTCTAAAATTGAAAGGGAAAAAAATGGTGCTGTCAAAGTTAACGCGTTAATTTTGGCGATTAATTTTGAACATTTAATGCATTCAAAAAATGTTACGCAATTAACGTGGTTTTGTTTACTTCCGGTGGCAGCTGATCCATAACCTTTGGTCACGTGCAAACCGTGCAAACATCTATCCTAACTATGTGAGAGTCTATGGCGGAAAGAGGGATAAGGATGGACTTTTAGGGGGAAAGTTTCATTTTAAAAAGTTGCCCGACGGCTTGTTGGACAAAACCAAGGCAATTTGCACAGTTTACAAAGCCAAATTTAATTACCACAGAAGTAACACGTCTTTAGCGTATCACTTCAAAGCAAAGCACCCTGCTGAAATTACCTCCACGGGACCTCGCCAGTCTACACTACAGGAGTGTGGCACTCGTGGGCGAATAACGAAACCTGTAACTGAAAAGTTAACCCATTCCTTGGTTACTTGGATAGTTAAAAATTGCCAGCCAGTTAGCACAGTAGAGCATGATGGACTGAGAGAAGTAATTCAAGGTTTCAAGGTTTCAATGCTTTATTGGTCATATGCACAGCATATACAACGTATATGTTGGCAATGAAAATCTTATGTCGCGTGCTCCTCCAACAACTCAACATACATGGTGCAAATAAGATAAATAAAATAGTGCAAAAAGGGAGAAGAATATTTATCATAACAACAATAAAGATTTGAGGATGTGAAATATATACATATGTGGAATACATTGAGAGTATTTAAATACTTTACTCTGTTGAATGAGGAGGTATGGACAGATGCATATATTATGTATAGCAGATGTATATGACAGATATGTACAATATATAGATATGTGTACTATAAACAGATAGTTATGGCAGATGTGTATAATATATGTATGTGTGTACTATAAACAGATTTGAGTAGACATTCACAGAGGTCAGGAGTTCAGCAGTCTTATAGCCTGTGGTATAAAACTGTCTTGGTCCGGATGCTGCGGTACCGTCTGCCAGACGGCAGCAGACAGAACAGATTGTTGCTGGGGTGATGGGGGTCCTTTAATATCCTACCGGCCTTCTTCCTACACCGCTGGGTGTAGAGGTCCTCCATGGATGGCAGCTCCGTCCTGGTGATGTGCTGAGCAGTTTTCACCACCCTCTGTAGAGTCTTACGGTTGAGGGCGGTGCAACTGCCATACCAGGCGGTGATGCAGCCAGTCAGGATACTCTCGATGGTGCACCTGTAGAAGTTGCAGAGTATCCTGGAGTCCATGTTGAACTTCCGCAGCCTGCGGAGGAAGAAGAGCCGCTGTCGAGCCGTCTTGGATAGTGTTGCATCGGGAGGAACCATCGTGTCAAGAATACACACGTTGTATGAGGATCAGAGGGCAAAGCGGACGAACATGCTTGAGCAAGCAAAGCACATCGCTGCCACAGTTGTCTGTCAACAACGATAATTATTTGGGCGTCACAGTGCATTTCATTGATCAAGACTGGACTCTGCAGTCGTTTGCACTTACTGTGAGTAAAACCGAGGAGCGACATTATGCCGAGGCATGTGCTAACCATTTTCTGGATGTTGCAAACGAATGGGAAATCAAGGATAAGTTGACCACACTCTGCACTGACAGCGCTCGTAACATGGTAGCTGCCGCAAGGCTACTTCCATTTGAACACCTACCTTACATGGCCCACTGTCTGCAAAGAACGGTCACAGTCTCACTTAAAGATAGTGGATTTGAAAGTGTTCTGGCCAAATGTCGCAAGATTGTCGGGTACTTTAAGCATAGTCCATCTAACGCTCAGGAATTAAACGAACAGCAGGTTGCACACAGACTTAAGCAAGAATCACTTGCTCAGGACGTTGCATCAAGATGGAATTCTACGCTGGAGATGGTAAAGAGGATGCAGAGAAACAAATCTCCACTGACCACTACCCTGGCGCAGCAAAAGAGCAAGGTTGCCATGTTGACTGACCAGGAGCTTACCAAACTGCAAAAGCTGGAGGAACTGCTGGAACCTTGCAGGTAAGTTATTTATTTCTGGTTTGTCCTCCCTCTCTTTCTTTCTCCCTATCTCCTGTGTACAGTATATGTGTACCGTTTTCTCTCTCTGTCACGTGTGTGTGCTCTCTCTCTCCATCTTGTGTGTGTATGTTGTTTTTTTTTCCTCTCTCGCTCTCTCTCTCTCTCGTGTGTGTGTGTGTGTGTATGTTGTTGTGCTCTCTCGCACTGGTTCTCTGTGTTGTTAAGATGTACTGAAATGTTTAACACCTTGTGCTTTCCACTGCAGATATGTGACTGAACTGCTGGGGGGAGAGCAGTATGTGTCCTGTTCAGTGGTCTTGCCAGCCTTATGCCACTTGTTCAGAGTTATGGAGCCCTCAGACGATGAACCAGTTTATCTTCTGATGTTCAAGAAGGCCTTTACCACAGACCTAGCTCAACGGCAGGATAGCACCAACCTCAAATGGCTGAAGATCACTTCTGCCCTTGACCCTAGGTTTAAAGACCTTAAGTGCCTTCCAAAAGATGAAAGGAGTGAGGTGTGGGCTTCAGTACGTGACCTGATGATGAGAGAGACACGTGCACAACAACCAGCTGCTGAGACAACAGAGGAGCCATCACCAAAGAAGAGGAGGAGGATGTCCATGTTGCTGTGTTCTTCTGATTCAGATACAGATGACGAGGAGGAGTCCATAGAGCATTGTCTGGATCGCTACAAAGCAGAGCCAAAAATGGACATAGAGGGGTGTCCACTACAATGGTGGTCAAAGAGAGAGGGAGCACATGCCAGGCTGGCACCCATTGCACGCAAGTACCTGTCAACCCCTGCAACCACAGTGCCTTGTGAGAGGTTGCTCTCTCTCTCAGGCCACATCATTCAAAAGAAGCGAGCTTCTTTGTCCCTTGATAACGTAAACAAACTGGTCTGCCTCAGCAACTGGCTGAATGTAAAGAAGGACTAAGTAAATTATGTCTATGGAGTGAAAAATGTTCAATGTTCTGAAATTGTTTGTATTTGCACTGTGCATATGTGCACCTTAAGCCATTAAAATGGTCTTTGAATTTAAATATACTCTCTCTGTGTTTATTCTACATTAATTTGATGATTGATTTAGCATAAATAAATATTCATTATAAGCTTCAGTCTTGAGTAGAAAAATGCAGTTAATTTATTGATAGATTAATCGCGATTAATTACAGAAATCTGTACGATTAATTAGTTAATTTTTTTTAATCAATTAACAGCCCTAAAAAAAATACATCATCACTGCACCACTCTATGGTGCTATATGACTGCTGTCCAGATTTAAATGGGGGTTCTTTCTCCCGGTTAAACCTGTCCTGTGTCACAGCCTCAGTATCTGAAGAGGCAGCTGAGAGATCATCTGTCCATCAGGGACACACGAGGGCATGAAAGCCTCCGGATACATTGATAATGCTTTTCCTCTCCCCTCTTCAGCCACCACTGAAGAGTCCTTCATCACAGCCCTCAGATCCTCGTGTGTAGCAGGAGCTCTGCAGCTGTATAAATGTCACACACAGCATGGCTCAAATGCAAGTGAAGAATATCCCTTTAATGAACACATTTGAAGGGTGGAGAGCCTCGTCATCGCAACCAACATAATTTTAGTCATTTCATCCTACTAAGATATTTTAAAGAGGTCATATTCTGCTCATTGTCAGGTTCATATTTGTATTTAGTGTCTCTTTAGCTCTTTACCTTTCTCATACTGCCTGTACTGCAGCACCTCTTTTCACCCTCTGTCTGAAACCAGAGCCCAGTCTGCTATCATTGATTAGCTGGCCGGCTCTGTTGTGATTGGTCAACCACTTGATGTCCCAGCCTTTATCCTATCATGTATCATGTGTTGGAGCAATGGAGGCACTCCAGGCAGTGAGGATTGTGTGGGAGAGAAACGAGGGAACACAGGGATTTTAGCCTTTTTAGACCATGTACATGCACTAAAACCTATAGAACACACTACAGGAGAGGGGAAACCCTAAAAAGCACAATATTACAATACGGTTTCCTCCTGGTGAGTAGCAACATACGGCCTTTTTAAAAGGGTTACATTAAAGAATCACTCACAGGTCATGCAACATCATCTAGGCCAGATGCCTGCTTTTACTTCATAAAAATGCCCCTGGACAATCTGTTTTTGATTCAATCTCCTCTGCAATAGGAACAATTTGTTGACTTAAACATATATAGCTTAAATACCAGAATTGAGTGGTATTTTTATTTTATCCAAACTCCGCATCACCCAGGATTTGTCCACTGTACATCTTAAGAGACACAGAGCTAAAGATACTGCTTTGTGTTTAGTCATCTTAGTACCTCTTTAAATTAAAAGTCAAATAAAACAACCCACTGCTGTTGTGTTTTGAGGTTAAACTATTTCTAATGACTCTCCGATGGCAGGAGGGGGATGCTGTGTGTCCTGTGGAGATCCCACTCCACCTGGTGGAAGAGGATGTAACTAAGGGCAGCGGTTCAGAAAGCACCAAACTGATTGGATGTTCCTGCAGTCTGTTATAAGGAGCATTTATCATGTTAGTTGGAATTTTCTTTTTAAGATACATCTACTCAACTAATAACAGGAAAATATTAAAGAAAAATCATGAAACTATAACATTTAAAAAAAGAAAAACTAAAAAAGTTATAGAAACTGAAAAACAGAACAGAAAAAAACATCTAAATATGAAACTCAAACTAATTGCAGCCACCATGCTGCCTCAAATTAAGAAAAACATTGTCTTTGCATTATCTCTGTGAGTTCCCTGAATGATGGAAACAATCATTTAAATGAAAAACAAAACATAATCTGGGCTGCTGTGTAGAGGTTTTGTGTTTTTGCATGTTAAACGTCCGCGGTGCATGTAGTCAGACAAACAAAGCCTCTTAAAACAGGACAAATAAATGAACAGAGGAAAATAGCTGCCCTTCGTCTGGTCCGTTGTGCCAGAATTTATTACACACAATAATAAACACTTACAAATGAAATCTGCTTGTCTATCTTCTCATTTGTCTTTTTCCACACATACTTATAATATAACTTTGAGACAAAATAGAAATAGTACCACATTGACATGATGTTACTAATGAGGAATCACCTTTCCTCATACCACTTTGCTTAGCTGTACTAGCTACTTCGACTGGCTCTGTTATACACAGATTAAACAGGCACAATATTAGCATTACAAATGAACATGTTAAGGAATATTAACCAGTGTGCACTCAGAGCGGCATTTCACATATTTTCTTAAAGAGAATACACTCACAGTAACATAAAAAGCAAACTAGTGTACAGGAGCCATAAACAAAACATCTTGGGCGCTATATTAATCAGGAAGCGATAGCCTGTGCTAAAACCAACTAGCAGCCGCCATTAACTACACGTTAGTCACATGTGACAGTCTCCAACATAACGGAGCCCAACTATGCAGACGACAAAATACACAGTGTTTCTATATACTAAACAGTTCAAAACACTTATCAAAGTGAAATGCACTCACAATGGTTTTCTCTCTATATATTTATGTCTGTCGACATTGCCTACCTGTTAAAACAGGAGAAATAAACAGAGAAAATACCTAGCATTCGTCTGGTCCGTCGCGCCAGAATGTCAAGTGTGAGGCAGAGACGTCATCACGAAGCAGTCACTTTACGGCAGGAGTACTGCAAAACAACAGACGCCTTTACGGCTTGCTCAACGTGCATATACTGCCCTCTGCTGTCTGTAGCGTTAAACAACTTAACATACACATGACTTGGAGGCATTGGAGAGTATAGTTTAACATATAACTTATACAAGAAAAATACATTTAAAATAAAGAGAAAATGTGACCGTATGTTTTGTGCCTGTCACACATGGTTTTATAATAGTTTCAGGTGGCTGATTTTTCATTTACACTGCAACAATAAAACAATAATGGAGTATTATTACACATACAATAGTCCAATTACTGTCAAAATGATTGGTCTGGATAACAGGACAATGAGATGGCGTGTTTAATTTAAATCAGCATCCGCATTTCTAGTTTGTTCTACTTGTTTGCCTTTTCCCCATTCACTCTGTTTAGTTCCAAAATATGCCTCTACTGGTTTTCCTGTCACCTGATCTCCACACCCACCTGTTCTTTCAGGTTAAGGCACAGGAAGTGATATGGGACTTTCACAATAAAAGAGGCAAATGTGAAGTCCCAGCACTACCCAGTGTCCTTCATGCCCTGCCGGATGTGTGTGTTGTGCCAATCTTGCTGTAGTGTTCCAGCCTTTTTCTCTACAATTATTTGCCTGCTCTGATTTTGGACTTTTTGCCCAATTTTCTGCATATTGTGGCCGACCCCAGCTACCCCTAGTTTCTTACCTTAAATGTTCAATTGACAAAAATGGACCTATACATCGAAATCACACAGAAGCAGCCTATTGTCAAGTGTCCTTGGGTTTCATGAAAGACGCTATATAAATGCAAGTTACTCTAAGCTGCCAATTGCTGAGGGAAACTAACATTCACACACTTACACCATTGGTATCTTACCTTTGACCCAGTGTATCTGTTTTACTGCCCTCAATGAGCATAGGACTGCAACCTTTGGCTGATTTGCTCTCTGTGTTTAGTCTCTAGAATTGGTCGAGTAACCGCTGAGTCAAGTCATCAATTCTCCGACCGTAACTTCATAAAAAACCCTCAGTGTTTGCCATTAGGTTCTAGCTCTCCGTGTCTCACTGAGTTTCGTCTCCATTGATTCAGAAGTTTCTATCACAGTATTTTTGTAGGTCAACCCTGATGTTATCATCACAAGGGCAAAAAGCCATGGGTTTTTTCCATTAGATTTCAGAAATATTGAAGAAAATAAGATCTTTGGCGAACACATGTTTATGATAGTGACATGTATTGTTCAGCACATACCAACACCCCTGAAATGATTGTGAATGAAAAACCAGAAATAGAAAGTTAACATAACACTAGGAAAAACTGAAATGACGATCACATGATTTAACAGACGCTAAGCTAAAGACTGCCTATATTTGGCGTGATGATGGTTAGTGGTCTGATTTAATTTGAATCCCAGACCTTATTTCAGGTATCCTACCAAAAACACATTAAAAGCAGTTCAACTCAAGGGAACCCAGAAACGCTCAAATGCTGACTCACTTCCGGGTTAAGGACTCCTTCCTGCACCACCATATAAGGCATTTTTTGCAACAGTATGACTCATTGATATATGATCTACATTTCTTTATTTGTTATATACTCCCCTCAGCTGCTTTGTGTTTATTGTTATTAATACATGTTATCACGCTAATATTCCTTTAGAGATCTGGAGCTATATGGCACAGATGCTAACTAGCACTTTTTAGATATACAAGCAATACTTACCCAGCACTAGCCACTTTTCTGCGTAAATCTGGACCCATCTCCCCTGTTCGTCTCTTGGTTTATCCCGCCTCCTCTGTTTAATCTCCATATTTCAGTGGGGATAGCCACTGTCCTGACTGCCATGTCAGCCGGCTTCATCGCGATCAGTTGCGGTGTAAATAAGTCAGCCAATACATAGTGTGTGTGAGCAGTATGTTACCTCAGAATGTACTTGGTTCTGCAGAGCCTCGGGCTGTTTTGACTGGCATATGAAAAGGGAGAGCAATCGCTGCCTTTACCTGCTTCTGCTTTGCAGATGGGAATCTTCTGAGATGAAAATGTTGCTCACACACACACACACACACACACACACACACACACACACACACACACACACACACACACACACACACACACACACACACACACACACACACACACACACACACACTGATGCAAAGTTTTCTTCATGCACAAACAGGTGTCAGGAGCATTAGCATGGGGACCTTGTCATAAACAAATGTGGCTAGACCTTTACACCTCCACAAAGGTTAAAGTTACACATAATTTCTGGGTCAAATTAAACTTGAGTATGCGCACTAACTGTGAACCAAATAACAAATGCAATTGGACACAAATACTCATATACACATTTAGTTTTGTTCCTGAGTAAACCATCTGTTGAGACACCAGGCTGTACACATTCATAAATAAATGAAGGGCCGAACATTTGTATTTTTTTTCCAACCTGATCGCGGTAAGACGAGGCATATGCTATGGGGGTGCATCGCATTAACCCACCAGAGGCCATCTGTTTGATGCCAAGCTTTCTGAAGGGAAGAGATTGACAAACAACATGAGTTTCATCTTTCTGCTGGAGGTAACATGTCAGCTTCAACATGGACCCATAGAAAACACATCCTTAGCTTGGAACGACTATGATGAGATGGTTTCAGACTGGGACAGTCATGTGAAGCCACAAGACATTTCATTGTTGTTGTTTTAATTCATTCAATTCATACGTTAACTTTTATCCAATGGTTAACAAAACGGTACAAAATGAACAAAGTCACACATCATTCCTTCTAATAAAAATACATTTTTTCTGCTAAAAATGTATCAGTAAGAACGGTAAGCCGTGTACGCATTTGAATATAAATGGATCAAATTGCACTTACTCACTTTTTTTAAACTACCGGTACTTAATCCTTGAAATTAACTGTATTTAGCCAAAACATCTCAAAAGTACAGGTAGATGGAGAGAAATGTCAATACGCCTTTTATAACATGGATTATTTGGTATCAAATGCTTTATTTTTTGGCCTACATAAATTCCTCTGTAATACCTCAGAACTTTCCTGAAAATTTGCATTTTTTTCTTTATTTCAACTTGCATGTTCCAAGCAAATCCATGAGGAGTTCCAAGTCTTTGAAAGCAAGTTTAAATAGGACCTTAAGTCTTGAAAGCCAGTCCAACGTTTTCTAGGGTAAGTCCTGATCAAATCTGAAGTCTTCAGGGGTTGTCCAATTATCAACTCATTGGAGAAGGTCCAACTGAAGTCTCAAGTCTTCGAGAGCCAGTCCAAATCATGTTGTACATGTATAGGGCCGAGTCCCAATTAAGTCCCAAGACTTTGAGAGGTTAACTAGGTCATGTCTGGGGTAATTGAGGGAGCGTCCAACACAAGTTTCATGCTTTTGAAAGCAAATTCAAGTCAAGTCTTTTAGGGCTAGTCTGAATCAAGTCCATGACTTCAAAGGGTTGAGCAAGTCATGTTTAATGTCTATCAAGTCCCAAAGTTTTTAAATGCGAGTTGTAAATCAGTTTGCAAGTCTCGCTGATCTGTACATGTCAATTACAGGAGCATAAATAAAGGAAACTGCCTTTTAAAGGTAACCAGTGCAATGAAACTCAAGAGAATAAGAAAGTGAATGCTTTAGGGCTGTCCCCGACCAAGGATTTTGTTGGTCGACCAGTGGTCGTCATTTACTCCGACTAATCGACTAATCGCCCCCCCCCCCCCCCCCCCCCCCAATTTTTTTTTTTTTTTTTTTTTTTTTTTTTTACAATTTTGACCGGGATACACATCTGTGAAGTTTTACCTTTAATGCCCGGCTACCGCATCTATTCACATTTACCACTAACGCCGGGAGTAACCTTGTGTGACTACTAACAAAATGTTTCCTGGTTCATCTAAACACTAGGCCTATAGCCTACACAAGTTCTTCTCTCAGTCGGAGAGTGAGAAAAAAACCCGACGTTCGCAGAAAGACAGACGGAGTTTGAACATTCTGATTATTTATTTTAAACAGGCGCCACACACGTACTGAATGATGATGCAACAATTCAACAAAACCAAAAATAATAATACAGCCTTAAACTAATTAAAAAAAAAAACATATTATTATTTTCGTTTCTTTTGGAAATGTACATAACGAAAAAAAATATGATTGCTGTAAAATAGGCAAACATGAATAGCCCTAAACTAATAAATAGGCCTAATTTGAAACAGACAGTGCAGATTAACAGACCAACGAGGTAGACTTGCATAAAAAACCTGAAGCTCACAGTGATTTGTCCTCGGCTCTGAGTTTTCTCAAATTGTGAGAAAGGAAGACCAATTTGTCCACATTGTCAGGGAGAAGTGAACTCCGCGTCTTGCTAACAATGAAGCCGGCCTTAGAGAAGATGCGCTCCGATGGTGTGGACGTGGATGGGATGGAGTGAATACGCATGGCTGCTCTGGCCAGCTTCGGGTAACGCTCCTCGTTTTTTTGCCACCATGCTAGCGGTCCCGACTCAACTTTTGTTTTATCCTCCAAGTACCATTTCATTTCATTGTTCTGTTCTTCTGTCTGCAGCTCCTCATCTGTACCCATCAGCATGGATATTTCGTCCTGCTTTTCATTCTTTTTTGTTTTCTTCTGTGGTACAGGCCCGGGTTCGTTGTCGTCCCCACTGGCGTGCTGTGTCTGGGCAGGCTCTTCTGCTGGAGATAGACTCTCAGCTAAATCCAACACCGTAGTGTATGCCTGGTTGCGTTTCTCTTCCTCCATAAACGATAAGCTTTTAAAGCGTGGGTCCAAGACAGCAGCTTTGATGTAAATGCTGGACTGCAGCTCCTTGTTTAGCTCCCACCTCTTGTCAATTTCCTCACCAAGTGTTTTCTTCAGTGCTGTCACGGCCGCGCTGTCATCCTCGCGCAGCAACAGGTGACGTCTTTTCATGTTTATGAGCATGGGCAGCGTGGCAGAGAGAGATGCATTAAGATCTTGTGAAAGCAACTCTGTAAGTGTGACCATCGGCTTCAACACCGACACTATGTCTTCTGTTATCCTCCATTGGACCGTGGTGAGATCCAAATCGCGGTCAGATCTGTGTGTGGTAACGGGGTCGGAAAGTACAGCGGTGACCGGCCACCTCTGTTCCAGAAGGCGCTCCAACATGCAGTGAGTGGAGTTCCATCTCGTGGAGACATCCTGGATGAGTTTGTGTTCAACCACGTTCTGTTGTGTTTGTTTTTCAGTGAGAGCCGCTGTAGCCTTGGCACTTTTCTTAAAATGTCCAACAAGACGTCTGGCAGCTGCTATGACACGGCAAATGGGATCTTTTTTAAGAGCCGCATTGATGCACAGCTGCAAAGTGTGCCCTGCGCAACGAACTCCTTGGACGTTACCCCAGGACGGGTTACGCGCTAACTGATGGGCGCACAGCACCATGTTCGCGGCATTGTCATGTACAAGAGCGACCCTTTTTTCCGCGGGGATTTTAAAGTCTGCCATGACTTCGCTGAGTCGCTCTGCTATGTTGACAGCTGTGTGGCTCACTCCCAACTCTTTCGTTTCCAGCACGAATGAATGCAGTTGCCAGTTATCCGAAATAAAATGCGCTGTGACCGTCATGTAACTTTCCATCTGGTTAGATGTCCATGCATCTGTTGTGAAGCTGAGTGCTTTGCAGTTATCGATCTTGCCCTGGAGTGTTTGTTTTATTGTGCTGTATTTGTTTGTAATCGCGTGCATCACTGTTTCACGTTTTGGCAGGCTGTATCCGGGCTCGAGGCAATTAATTAGATCTTTAAATCCCTCACCACTGACGATATTCACAGGTCGCATGTCCAGCGCTATGAAGTCAGCTATTTTGTCAGTTATGTCTCTCTTCCTTTTTTCAGACAGAGGGGCTTTCATTGTGAGCTTCTGCTGCGTTAATGATGAGGAGGATGAGGAGGATGATGAGGATGACGTGGAGGTGGAGGGGGCTAGATTGCAATAAAGTGGATGCGCCTGTAGAGATTTAAATAATAAGTTAACCAGTGAGCTGGATAATTTAGCCTTACCAATACTAGCGACAAAACTAAATGTACTTAATTCATTATTTATTAATTCAATGTATTATTTATAATTTATATATATTTATAATAGGCCTAATTGCATTAACTTCATCGCATAGGATAGCTAGGCTAGTAGGCTAAGCTACTTACATTCTTGAGGTGGTAAATCATGTTCGTCGTGGACGAATGATAGGCAAATGTTTTTCTGCAAATTTGGCATATAACCCTCTTTGGGTCATCTCTATCCTTTTCGAAATGCTCCCATATCTTAGAGCTCCTTCCAGACATGATAGCTGTACTGGTCTGGGTGGATCTGAGCAGCAATCCCACTATCCAGTTCAGCTAAACTAATTGTTAATGAATAACTCCATGAAGCAGGGTGCCGATTATGAATGTTTACTCAAATTCAAAGAGTGAAACTGAAACACAAATGTAAATATATATATCAGTTACGAAACTGGATGCACTAAAAATACAAATACACAATATAACATATTGCAATAACTAAGTGCACAAAGGTTGGAGCTTTGCTGTATCACTCCACAGACAATAAACAGATAGGGAAAACATAGCTAGTGCCGTATAAAGTGGTACAAATCGACCATCCAATAACCAAAACAATGCTGTTGATGCGTAGCTAAGGACCTAACAAGCTGCAGTACTTACAAACATTGCGATTATACAGCTAGCAAGACGAGGATGGTGGAAGATATGATTTTTAGTGTTACGGTAGCTAAGTAGGCATTGGAATCACTTCCTGAATAGCCACTTCCGGTTTGACCGGAAGTACTAACAAATAAATGCGACTCGATAAAATAAAAGCCACAGCTTAAAAAAGAATAGGGTCCAGAACACTCCCCCCCCTGGGGTCTCTAACGAGCCCAGATAAAACCAAAAGTACTAGTCTTGTGGAGAAAGGAGGAGGACCACTTCGGTCACGGGACGGGAGAAGACTCTCTGGGTGCCTTCCTTGACGACTCTGATGTCCACTTTCCTCACGACCCCGTCCTGGCTTGGAAGAGTCTCCATGACAATAGCCATAGGCCACTGGTTTCTCTTGGCTTGATTGTCCTTCATCAGGACGATGTCTCCTACTTGGAGGTTGGAGAGGATGGGGAGATGGATTCCGAAGAAAGGCTGGTCCGGAGAGCCATGTTGTGCTGCTTAATAAGGCCGCTGGGATAGACCTAGACCCGTGGTCAGCTGGGTTGTGGTCGGTAGGCACATGCCTCCATTGGTCTGGGGATGTGGTCTGTCGTATCCGTTGAACTCTGTTGTTCACGTAGACGAAGAACCGCCTTTCTTGATTGTGAATGTACCCAAGGACTACCTTGCTGTCTGAGTAGTATGTGATACGGTCGACCTCCAGGTCCATCTCTTCCACGATCAACTCTGCAATCTCGACTGCAAGCACTGCTGCGCACAATTCCAGTCTAGGGATAGAGAGGTCTGGTTGAGGCGCCAGCTTGGCTTTTCCAAAGACGAAACCGACCTCAGTCTGTCCCTCTTTAGTGGTGGCTCTCAGATAAGCAACTGCTGCGATGGCCGTAGTAGAGGCGTCCGCGAAGACACAAAGCTCCTTGAGGAGAGTACTAGAGGGAGAGAAAGATGTGTAGGTGCGGGGTATCTGGAGCACCTGTAGGTCTTTTAATGAGTCTCTCCACCTGGTCCACTCAGCTTCCCTGTTTCCGGGGAGGGGTGAGTCCCAGTCCTCGGCTTGCTTGGTGAGGTCTCTGAGGAGCAGCCTGCCTTGTATTGTGACAGGGGCTAAGAAGCCGAGGGGGTCATACAGGCTGTTTACCGTAGACAACACTCCTCTACGGGTGAATGGTTTGTTGTCGTCCATGGCCTGGAATGTGAAAGTGTCCGAAGCAATGTTCCAGGACACTCCGAGGCTGCGTTGTAGAGGGAGGTCATCGGTGAGGAGGTTGAGATCCTTGATATCCTTGGCACGATCTTCTGGAGGGAATGCTTCTAGCACAGCAGGTCTATTGGAGGCTATTTTATGCAGCCTGAGGTTGGACTCTGCAAGCATCATTCGAGCACGTCTGAGGACACTGATGGCCTCTGCTTCGGTAGGGAAGGACTTTAGTGCGTCGTCTACGTAGAACTCTCGTTCGATGAACCTTCTTGCGTCGCTGCCGAAGTTCTTTTCTTCTTCCTTGGCTGCTCTCCTCAGGCCGTAAATGGCGACGGCGGGGGATGGGCTGTTGCCGAAGACATGGACGCACATTCTGTAATCCACAATGTCACTGTCCGGGTCGTTGTTGTGGAACCACAGGAAGCGGAGGAAGTCCCTGTGGTCTTCACGCACTATGAAGCAGTGAAACATGTGCTGAATGTCGGCAGTGATGGCAACGGGTTCCTTCCGGAATCTCATGAGCACCCCTAAGAGGGTATTGTTGAGATCAGGGCCTGTGAGGAGTACGTCGTTGAGAGAGACTCCTTTGTAAGGTGCGCTGGAGTCAAACACCACACGGATCTGTCCTGGCTTCTTTGGGTGATATACTCCAAATGATGGGAGATACCAACACTCTTGGCCTTCCTGTAAAGGTGGAACGATCTCTGCATGCTTGTTGGTAAGCATCTTCCCGACAAACTCTAGGTAGTGGGCTTTCATCTGTGGCTGCTTGCTTAGAGTGCGGCGGAGAGAGTTGAGACGGCTTTTGGCGTACTCCCTGTTGTTGGGCAGTCGTTTTCGTGGGGACTGGAAAGGAAGAGGTGCAACCCAACTTTTGGACTTGTCTTGTCGATACTCGTCGTCCATGATCTGCAGGAACCTCAGGTCATCCATTGAAGGAGCGCGCTTGTTGTCATTGGCTGTGTGAAGGAAGACTGACTGACCCAGGTTTTCTCCATCGAGTGTCTGTGTGCTGTCTGTGGTGTCCAACGCTGAGTAGTTGTGGGCGAACGTCTCTTTCACCTGGATTTTGCTGTTGCATCGGCTGAGGAAACTGGGCCGTCCACTTTCCAGAATGGAGGTTTTGAATGTTCCGACATGGGGCGGCTTGTGCGCTCCCCTGAGGCACACGTCGCCGACAACGACCCATCCAAGGTCCAGCTTTTGGGCGAATGGGGCGTCATGTGGACCGTTTATTTGGCTTCTTACTTTGTGTACTCTCAGAATGTCTCTACCGAGCAACAGGAGTATGTGTGCATCTGGAACCAGAGGTGGGATCTCATCTGCGATCCGTCTCAGGTGTCCGTGGTGTCGAGCAGCATTGGGGGTTGGGATCTCCGAACGGTTGTTTGGGATTTGGTTGCATTCGAGGAGTGTGGGGAGAGGGAAACTGACCTTCTCGTTGGCTGACTCCACAACATAACCACGGGCCTTTCTCCCAGCTGTCTCCTTGAGTCCTGAACATGTCCTGAGTGTGTATGGCGATGGACTACACGCCACGTTGAAGATGCTGAAGAACTCCGACGTCGCCAAGGAACGGTTGCTTTGCTCGTCCAAGATAGCGTACATCCTTCTAGACTCCTCCCTTCGTCCTTCGGGGAAGACATTGACGAGGCAGATCTTGGAACATGCCCTGAGACTCATTCCATCTCCGCATACTTCCGTGCACTTGGTGGTGACTTCCTGGTTGTCCGCTTGTTCTCCCACCTCCCCGTTCTCTGAAGCGGGGGGAGACGACTTGGACTTCCAGGGAGCTAGTCCTGGGTGGAGTGCTGAGGTGTGGCGGTTGCTGCCGCATTCCTTGCAGTCTACCTCTGTGACGCAGTTCCTAGCTAGGTGGGCTGTGGAGGAGCAGCACTGGAAACATATGTGATTGTCTTTTAGGAACTGCTTGCGCTCTTCTAGGGTCTTCTCCCTGAAGCCTCTACATTTCCTCAGTGGGTGGGCTTTGTCATGGATGGGGCAGTGGTTCCCAGGGTCGATGTTTACAGGTTTCTCTGTGGGGGACACTTGCGTCTTGTGTACTGATATGGCTGTCTTCGTATGTCTGTCTAACCTCTCTTTCTTTTCGGTTGCTGTGCGGGAAGGTGGGAGGTTGAAGCTGGGATCTGTTTTAACTCTGGCTTCCCTGCGGATGAAGTCAGCAAACACAGTAAAGGGGGGGAAAGCCACATTGTTCTTTTCCTTGTATTTGGACCCAAATGAAGCCCATTTATCCTGGAGATTGAATGGAAGCTTGTCGACGATGGGAGCCACTCCTCTGGAGGTGTCTAGGTAAGACAGGCCAGGTAAGTAGCCGTCCATCTTCGCAGCTTCGAGTTCTAGGAGCAGATCGCCCAGGTCGCGGAGCTTGTGAGGGTCTTTGTACGTCACCTTCGGAAAGTCTTCCAGTTTATCAAACAGAGCCCTTTCAATTGCCTCTGGTGAGCCATAGTACTCTTCCAGCCTCTGCCAAGCCATCATCAATCCGACCTGGGGGTGCCTGATGTTGACTGCTTTGAGCCTTCTTGCCTGTTCTGAGGACTCCTTGCCAAGCCATTTGATGAGGAGATCAAGCTCTTCTCCTGCAGACAGGCCCAGACCTGTGGTGGCGCCGTAAAAGGTGGACTTCCATCCCCAGAAATTCTCTGGTTTGTCATCGAAATTGGTTAGCCCTGAGGTCACCAACTGGCTCCGTGCGAGATACCTGGCAAGGTCGTTGGTGATGGAGGTGTCAGGGTTGCTTTGGTTGACCGTTCTGCCCTGGTTGCCATGGCGATCGTCAAGGGGTCGCTGTCGACCTCTTCCATCCATCCCTCGATCGTTCTGCCAGAGCGCCTCTGTTTTCATAGGCAGGGGTGAGTAAAGCATGGGTGTAATAGGCTGCTTTATGTCGCTCGTAACTAGTGGTAACCCCTGATAAGATGAGGCATGTGGATTGTGTGAGTTAGACTTCAGGCTGAGTTGGTCCTGTACATAGTGTTCTGTACGCTGGAGTCGTGTCTGGGGTGAGAGAGAGTTAGGACCTCTACTGCGGTGTGACTGATGGTCTGAGTCTATCAAACCTGACTCCAGTATTTCTGCTTCTACCAGTGCAGCATCCATTTCCTTTTCTGCTTGTAGAGCCTCTAGGGTGGCGTCCAGGCGGACCTTCTCTAGTTCGAGGCGGGCCTTCTCTACTTTGAGTTCTATTTCCCTCTGAGCGTAGGCAAACTTGGAGCGTCCTGCTTCTGCCTTGGCTCGGGCTTTGATGGCGGTCTGGGTTGATGAAGAACTGCGTGATGCTTTTGAGGAACGAGACCGTATTGACTTGTGGTCCTCTTCTTGGAAACGTTCTTCAGGCACTGTGGTGTATGCATAGCCCCCTTCTGCCATGATGAGGCGAGATGTGTGTGTTCACTGAGGTTAAGACGTCAGGGGAGGGTGTCGTGGAGGCTTGCTCGGGGCCTGTATGACAGTCCTTCGGTCTTTTTTCCAGCCGTTCCTTTCTTACAGCTTGATGTTATGCTGTTTTTTCACTGTACTGGTCTGGGTGGATCTGAGCAGCAATCCCACTATCCAGTTCAGCTAAACTAATTGTTAATGAATAACTCCATGAAGCAGGGTGCCGATTATGAATGTTTACTCAAATTCAAAGAGTGAAACTGAAACACAAATGTAAATATATATATCAGTTACGAAACTGGATGCACTAAAAATACAAATACACAATATAACATATTGCAATAACTAAGTGCACAAAGGTTGGAGCTTTGCTGTATCACTCCACAGACAATAAACAGATAGGGAAAACATAGCTAGTGCCGTATAAAGTGGTACAAATCGACCATCCAATAACCAAAACAATGCTGTTGATGCGTAGCTAAGGACCTAACAAGCTGCAGTACTTACAAACATTGCGATTATACAGCTAGCAAGACGAGGATGGTGGAAGATATGATTTTTAGTGTTACGGTAGCTAAGTAGGCATTGGAATCACTTCCTGAATAGCCACTTCCGGTTTGACCGGAAGTACTAACAAATAAATGCGACTCGATAAAATAAAAGCCACAGCTTAAAAAAGAATAGGGTCCAGAACAATAGCCAAATAAGTCGATGCTGTCCTTGTCAAACAAATCAAAACCGTTTAACGTCTTTCTTGTCACGCCCTTCAAATTAAAAGTCCCGGAAGCCCTTTGACGAGACGCGGCTTTTTTCCCCTGCGACCAATCGACCAATGGAATTTGGTCGACAAGTATTTTTTTTGGTCGACCAACGATTAATCGATTATTTGAGGTCAGCCCTAGAATGCTTATATATATGCTTATATAAAGCTGGGCTTATTTTTCAAGTTCAAATTTCAAGCTCTGAAAGTATATATCATTGAAATAACAAACTTGGATTTAAACAAAAATAATGACTCATTAAATATTATAAACTGTATTTTTTATTTCTGTTAAAGAGTATGTCTAATTGTAGTCAAAGCAGCTCACCTGCTGTGCTCTGCCTTAAAGACTCTCAAGGTTACACAAACAATTACTTTGAATAATCAGTTGGACTTGTGCCATTTAAACAATGTCTCTATTTCCCCCTTAATTAGTACTAATGATGCTTTTCCTCCCAGGAAACTTCTAGGGAAGTTATTGTTCAAAAATAACAGATGGATTTTTTACCTAAAATCCATTTAAAGAAATGCCTTTACTGTTAATGTCTAATAAGTTTCTATCTACTTATTGCATAACTTATGAACAATATTATAGTTGAATTGATATTAATGCAGAAACTTTCATTCACAATTATGAGATTGAAACAGTTTACAATACAGCTGCAAAATAATGCAATTAAAGAATTCTGAACCTGAAAGTTGATGGGAAATAATGAAAAGTAATATACTAAAAGTAATTAGCTATGGGATTATGTTAATACATTCTACTTAAAATGACAATTTACTCATGAAACTGTCAAAGTGGTTATGGGAAAGAGAAACTAACATATGTGTTTGTCTCCAGAGAAGAGCACAATACTTTAATTGGATCTCCAATTTAATGCAAAAGAAAGAGAGTGTAACTGTAGATAGTTAGGCTCCCCACAAATCATAAAGACATATTGCTCATGATTTGCATACAGGAAGTCTCTACGCTCAGTTGCCCTGTTAACAGTTGTTCACACTGACTGTGGCGTCCCTTGTATACAGCTGCTTCTATTGCTTTGCCATTAGTGTGATGCATGGTGCTGCTGTTCAAGGCAAGTTCTGCAAACAAACATTCTCCAGTAACGGTTAGTCTCTGTTCCCCGGGGGGTGAAATGCGGTTTTGTCAGATTGATAAGGATGTTGGAAACATGTAGACTGAATATGAGAAGCGGTGAGGTTCTGTTACCACGGTGAGTGATGCTTGAAACTTAAAGTCAATGGCATCAGACCAAAGTGTGGGAGATAAAAAAAGTCCAAGTTTGGGACAGAATATAAACACAGAGTTCTGTTCAGTACAGTTGAGTAGCACTTGGAGTCTCACTAAATCAAATAAAATAAAAATACTTGATCCCAGGGGGAATTTAGGTTTGACGACAGTTGCATCATAATAAAAGTCTGTGTAGCCACTGGGACACAGCATATTATGCCCCTTTCCAACAAACCAGTTCCAGCGCTGGTTCCAGGCTAGAGCCTGATTACGCTCTGGTTCTTCCTGTTTCCACTACAGCAGGGCCGGCTATAAGCACCGAAAACCGGTTCTTAGTCGGCCCCACTAGGCGGCCCGGCAAGTACCAAAAAAACAATATGTCACTCCCACGTCGGAGGCGTAGGCAGGATTAACCTAATCAACAACAACAAAATGCTTTTTGTTCATTGTTCATTTGGTTCAGCAACACACACAACGACGAACCAGGATGGATGCGACCAAAACTAAGCAGCAGTGCCTCGCTGTAGACTCTTTTGAAGATGTGGCCCTTATCTTTACAGGTTGGCTCGACAAAGTAGGAACAGCATTTTAGACAATCCGCCATTGTTGTTGTTGTCGATGTGAGGGATTTTCAGGCGGTATGGGTGTCATAAGCAGGCACGTAAACGGTTACGTCATGACGCAACGATGCAGCTCCACTCGGGCTCTGAGCGGTGGAAACACAAGAGGTGCTACAGAGTAGAACCAGATAATGACCAGAAAAGCACAAAAACAGTTCTTGAACAGGAACCAGTTTAGTAGTTTTGGTTAACGTGGTTAGCTCGTCCATTCCATTAGCCAGTGATTTTACGTTGCCCATGATGAGAGGAGCGAGACATCAATTATATCTACTTTTCATAAATCTAGACCCAGCTCTCCTCTTTCTTCGATTCCTGACCGTGTATCCTCTGTGTTCTTCTCTTGATTTCAGTGGGGATAACCATTGTTTCCGCAACCATGCTAGCGGGTTGGCTTGATCAGCTGTCCCTGGTGTAAACAAGGCAGTCATGAGGTCGCTTCAACGATGTGGATGTACAACAGCAGCAACACGGCGGGAAAAAAAGTCTCTCTACAAGAACAGCTTAATATTTACTTACTAATATAAGTTATTAACATGATTAAAACTGTATAATTTGTTCTATTATTCTCTTTTTCAAAATATATGTTATGTTTTTCACTACAAACATTGAGTATTTACTATTATTTTATATTTCAAAGTGCTTTGTAAAGAAAAGTTTTGTTTGTGACAGGCTAAGGGGTGGGGCGAAATCCAAAATTACCCCATTAGACCGGTACAGGAGACAAAACAAAGATCACTGGGTCACCTTTTGATCAGAAATTATCATCAGATATAATATATTATTTGCCAGTTGGTATACTACGTGGTAGAACACTATTTATGGTCTTGGCTTGTGAAATTCATGCGGAAAAAACTGGAATAACAGCAGCAGGGATACACAAGAACTTAACACAATGCTTACAACAATCATTAAAGTGGACAACAGTATTTATTAGTTGGATATATCCTGCCATAAACTTAACTCATAAACAGGAATATCGATCCAGCTTCAACTTTCTACCAAACAAATCACCCAACCTCAAAAGTTCTTTAAAAAAAAAAGGCTGTTTATTATAACAGGTTGTTTGTTGGCCTGGGTTTTGTTTTCCTGTCTCGTTGTGATTTGTCGCTTGGAAGTGTATGTGATAGTGACTTTATGTATTGGTAAATACATCAAACATTACATCTCCTAGGATTTTTTATAATTCATTTAAAAGATTTGTGCCAGGTGGTGGATATTCCATTTTTCCTTTCCTATATGCACTGGCCTTTTGAAAATCTCATTAAAGGCAGCGGTATAGACACATGGGAATTGCCCGTGTAAAGCACATGTTCAGGAGATATGTTGGTGCCACCTGTTAAACCAACGAAGCACATCATGGTAATTACTGGGTTTTTATTCAACCATTTCCTCTTATGATGAGATATGTGAAGGAACCAGCTTGAAATAAATGGAGTGCTGTATCGAATCTGTAAAATAAATGTATTTATCCCTGTTCTGCGCACATGGAATGCCAGGGTTTCAGGTCCCTGTCGCAGTAGATTGAAAGATTACAAGCAGAGGGGTTTTCAGCCTTGAGTAATACTGCAAACAGTTATGCTTTATGTATACAAATTGATGAGGCAGCACAACATCTGTGGTGCTATACGTTATACCTAATTCATGCTATAAATGTTCCATCAGCTGCAGCCTTGGCAGGATATTCAGTTCCAAAAACAACACATCTGTCTCATGCTGTAAGTGGTGTCTTAATGTGCAAAATGAACAACAAATCATTCCTGCTATTGAAGGTCTTGAGCACATCCTTAATGCCTCACACAAAGGGACAAAGCAAACAGTATGTTGTACTGGAAGTGAGACAATTCTTAAAGGGCCCTAAGGTTTGTATTTTGTGTCACTCCTTGGACATGTCTCTTTGCTTTAACGTTCAAAATCCTATTTATTTCTCTCATACTGCCTGTGCTGCAGTACCTCTTTCCACCCTCTGTCTGAAACCAGAGCCCAGTCTGATCTGATTGGTTAGCTAGCCAGCTCTGTTATGATGGGTCAACCTCTTAGAGATGCGTCGGAAATGTCCCAACTCTTAGCCTATCATGTACAACGTGTTGGAGTGCTAGCCAATAAAAGCGCAGGTGTTACATAGTGATGTCACTATGTTACTGAAGTAAACAAAGGACTGTGGGAGGGGTTTGGGAGCCTTTGCAGACCATTCACATGCACACAAAACCTTTAAACACACTACAGGGAAGGGAAAACCCTCAAAAGTATAATCGGTCCCCCTTTTAGTATTAAATCAAATCCCTTACACTTGCATCTCTACCAGTTCTGAATATTCAAAGCTTATATATACAATTGCTTACTTTTCTTCTGTTTAATAAAAAATGTGCATAGACACTTATCCCCTGGACTCTTTTAAGCTCAGACAATAATGAGTACCTACAAATAAAGCAAACTGCAGGTTGAATCTTCGGCTTGAAGGGGTAAAATCTCATGAAGCTACATAAAAAGTTGGACATGCAGCATTGTTTTCTGAATGCAGTATGTGTATCTAAATTATGTGCATTTGTTGTGAAGTTGGTGAAGAGGTTTCTTCATTTGCATGAGTTTTAGCACATTTATGTTTTATATTTGCATCGTTTTTTAGACAGCAGCGTGTTTCTCCTGATGTAAGTGTTTTACGCTGTAACTAAGACCCTTCTTAATGATCACCTTAAGAAATTGTTCTTCTCTTGAAAACATATCCATGAAGAAAAGACGCCATCCCTGATATTTAACGTGAATAGAAAAAAACATTACAGCCACAGATACTTACTGGACTTTATAATAAAGAGTGAATTTGATGTTGACAGAATCTTAGATACAATTTAAAAATTAAGGTTTTATGAAACTTAAATGTAGGCATAAGCTGAGTTTTGAAGGTTAGAAACTGGATTTGTATTCAGTCATTGGTTTCAATGAAAACAATGTATTCACATAGATTTTTGTGTGTTTGTGTGTGTACATGAGGGAGGGAGAAATCAATATGGTATGTGTGTGTGTGTGTGTGTATGTGAGTGTGAGTGTGAGTGTGAGTGTGTGAGTGTGAGTGTGAGTGTGTGTGTGTGTGTGTGTGTGTGTGTGTGTGTGTGTGTGTGTGTGTGTGTGTGTGTGTGAGTGTGAGTGTGTGTGTGTGTGTGTGTGGAGGTTTGCCTGCAGTAACAAGTCTGCAGCAGATCACTGTGTCTGTGCACTGAAACCTAATAATTGGATATCTAAGAAAACCAGGCAGATAAATAATAAATGTACACCTTGTGTAAAACCAGCCCCCTTTCCTCTAAAACATGATATTGGTTCAACATAAAAACACACCGAGGGTGCAGAGGCTGTAAAGTATTTACTCTTACATGAGAGCTCATCATCAAACCTTCATCCACTTTTTGAAATACACCTTACTTCTTTTAAATAAAACATAAAAGTAATTCAGTTTTTTTATTGCTAAATGTGACTTACATTGCCATGAAAGGGCATGCAGGCACACAACAAGAGGCAGAATGATGATAATGACTTTCGTGTTTTGTTGGAGGAGCAAGGTATTCACCGCATTCATTCATTTGGTGTCAAAGCTTCCCTAGGCGGCCATTTTCTGACGTCAGATGAAGTCACCTGAAGCCTGGCTCCTGATCATTCACCGTGTGGGGGTCACTTTGCCGTCTTCTCCTCTGGGAACCAAAGCCCTGTATTTTGTCCTAAATGTCACCTCCAAAGATGATCGAAACTTTGGATTTACCCTCCTCAAAAAGATGTGCTTGTGAGGACTTTTTACGATAACAGCAATGATGTCCTGTCATGTTTTTCTAACTCAAACCCTCTCCAACAAATAACAATACCAAATACAATAACTTTGAAAAGCTCATCAGAGCTAGCCTAGCAAAACACCTTAAAGCTGATTACTTAAAGAGGCCCTATTATGCTCTTTCTATGTAACATTTGAGCTTCTATTGGCTAGCGTTCAAACATATGAACGTGATAAGCTTAGGTGTTGGACATCTGTAAGCAGTTGACCAATGATAACAGAGCTGGCCATCTAACAAATCAGAGCAGACTGGGCTCTGGTTTCAGACAGAGGGTGAGAAGAGGTGCTGCAGCACAGGCAGTATGAGAAAAATTTTGGACATTAAAGCATGGAGACATGTGCCAGTAGAGGTACAAAATGCAATGCATTTTACCTTTGGGCTGCTTTTCTAAGAGACCAAAGTGTTTGGATTGCTCAAAAGACAGAGTTGCTGAGTACCGTGTGTTTTTCTGCTCTACACGTCTAGCATTTATGCAGGATAGCCATGAAAAACTCCAGAGAAGTTAAAAGCTATAAGCACTTGTCCAAATTGTGAAGAAAAAACATGAAGAGACTGTTGCCTCAGTGCTTTATGACTTTACCAAATGTAATGTAACTGTTATCTGAACATCTGGCCAAGAGGCACATTAGTGTCATTCTTGAAGTTTTGGGTAAGATCTTTGAATTATGTTCTCATTTGACACAAGAAAAGACACAGAAAAAAGAAAAAAAACCTCTCCTCTGCATTTATTAATCTATTTTATTGTGACATATTAGGCAGTTTTACCTCCAAAGCACTCTAAAACTATCAAAGTCAGAAAATAAAAGAAAGGAACTCATCATTTGAACTACTCACACCCAGGCAGTGCTGAAACATAAAGCCATTACAGAAGTAAAACAAACTGCAGACCCCTTAAATTCCCACTTAATGCTGGCTCTAAAAGCCAACAAATCCCTGTGTTAAAACACTCCACTTACAGAACAAATAAACATGTGTTCAGCCTTGTAAAATATCTATATATAAAGGCATACATTTACAGTATCTCACAAAAGTGAGTACACCCCTCACATTCCTGTAAATATGTCATTATATCTTTTCATGGGACAACACTGAAGATATGACACTTTGACAGAAAGTAAAGTAGTCAGTGTACAGCTTATATAACAGTATACATTGGCTGTGCCCTCAAAATAACTCAACACACAGGCATTAATGTCTAAACCGCTGGCAACAAAAGTGAGTACATCCCTAGGTGAAAATGGCCAAATTGTGCCCAAAGTGTGTGAGATACTGTATATATAATTAAGGACATGAGCAATTTCAGTGACAGTCTCAAGCCGTCACAAGTTGCAAGCCAGGCGTGCCTAAGTTCCACTGAAGATCTACCACTACCGCTCCAGCCAGGAATTAAGCATTGCTGGATGAAACTGGATCAATGATCTTCATTTATCAGGTTTATATCTGTAGGTTTAAATTGGTTTCACTTTTTTCTAAGCCTGTCAAACTTTTCATCCTTGTTCTTTATGCTTCACTTGATAACCATTTCATCACTCCAACTATATGTTTAACACAGTCATGGAATTACAGTTAAGAAATTGAAGTAGAGCGGAGAGAGGTGTAAGGACCCACAAAATGTACTCGTGTACATCTTACATGCATATGCACTCTCTCAGTGGGCCATCTTATGCACTTATTGTGCTTGATGTTAAACTGTCAAAGTGATTATCTGTGGCAACACTGATGCACATTGTCTCATCTGTTACCACGGTGATTAACAACCCAGCCTGATTTGGGCAGCGAGCCAAAAATTGTCTAACCCACGTCTGTAAGACCAGTCATTAATGTACAACTGAACTTTAGCAGGAATCTTTCGGTTCCACCCTCCCTCATTCTTTTCCTAGTGTCTTATTGTTCATCCTATTCTTTCACTCCATGTTGTTCTTTTGTTCATCCCATTTTTTTTCTTCTTTCTCTCCATCAATACATTGTCTCTCCGACTCCCAGAATGTATCAGGGGGATAGTGATAAATGTATAGTCCTGGGCCATGTTGCCTCTTGTGTAAGTATCTTTCATAAGCTGAAGGGCTTGGAGCCAGAGACCTGAGTGCACAGTCAGTTTTTTACATATAGGAACGCCACTGAGCATGCAATAGTGTTTTTTGTAATAACTCCCACTATCAGAGGGGGAAAACAAACTTTTCACTCTCCTATTTTAAGCATATCAGATCATTAAATAATACAATTACCCAGGATAGCTTATAATATCTTCCAATGCATCTGGAGTAAAATGTAATCATATCATGGTAGAAGGATTTACATCACTAAATCAATGCAATCCAGGGTCCATTAACAATAATTTTTTTAAGTGTGGAGTGCCAATGGTATTCAGCTTATATGGGTGAGTGTTAATTCAATCTGTTGCTAACTAAATTAAGAGTGGTGTTGTTGTTGTAAAAGAGTATTCAATTCCTCTATGACTTAACAAGTGGATAAGTATTACCGCAAAAGAAAAATGAACTTATTAAGAACACAAAATGTAGTGCCTCCTGCTCGTCAGTGAGAATGACAATGAGAGTGATGACTATGATGTGATATGATAGCCTATAACAATAAGCCTATGCAAATACATTCAAAAAAGATAGCTACAAGTAACGTGGGCACCTTTATTCATGTATGAGCAAGCACGTTGAACAGTATTCAACATTCAGTTTATCTGTTAGTAAACATTTAAAGTGTTGATCATAAAAGAAATGTTCTGATTTTCCCAGTGTGGTTTTGTCTAATTTATAGCCAAGACATTACAACACTGTAAGAGAAGATCACCTAAACACATAAGTCCTACTGTACAGCATATGAAATGGCAATGTGTTGGCTTATTTTTCAGAAAAGCAGCTAAATATACCTTAGAAATATGATATTTTTGATGTAAAGAAAAAAAGTACATCAACAGAGACAGGATTCTGAGATATAAAGAGTGTTGCTTTTCCCCATAATGACCAGCTCGCTGCACATTATCCTGGCTGGAATTGCGACAACAACAACAACAACAACAACAACAACAACAACAACAACAACTTTACGGCAGCACTGATCAAGGTGTTCTGTGACTGATCAAGTGTGTTCACAGTTTCTGATCCACTAACAAGTCCTTAAACACTGCAGAGCCCAGACCGTGTTCCTGTTAGTGTTCACTTCCTGTCTGTCTTCTTCTGCTGATTTATCTGACGTTCAGCGCTCTGCCTTTTAACCTCTTTTCCTTTCTCTTTCTTGATCCTCCTTAGCAAAGGCCATTATAGTCCTGGACAGCAGTCTGTACTACTGTATTAACACCATGTCACATGTTCTGAATTGACCAATCAGAATCTAGTATTCAACAATGCTGTGTAATAAAGAGTGTTTAACACTCAGAAATGACAATTACACTGCAGAAACAGCAGGAAATGGTGGGTTAGTTAGCGATAAACAGAATAAAAAAGAGAAGAACAAGGTAGGTTGAGTGGACGAGACAGGTAAATAGAAAGATGGATGGAGTGGCACTTTGAGATGAAAGAAGTATACAATCTCTCAAAGGGAGATAAAGAAAGACAATGAAAGAAAAGAATGTTGAAGAAGAGGTCAAGCACAAGAGACGCTTCAAGATACAGAGTGCATTAAAGATGGGAAATCATAGATCAACATTGAAGCGGTGGATGGTGAGATGGGGAGAGCTGAGGCAGGGTCAGGGAGGTTGACTGACAGTACGTTGATTAGTTTTAACATAAGAACTTTTGGACACTTCACCCTCATCCATCAAAACACTCACTAACACACACACACACACACACACACACACACACACACACACACACACACACACACACACACACACACACACACACACACACACACACACACACACACACACACACACACACCAATAAAACAAAGCAGGAGGTATAAGTAGACTTAGAATAAGGCTATTAGGGATATTAACAGACTGGTAAAGAGTTACAAACAACAGGGGAATTAAGAACTTGTGCTTGAATTATATGAACATCTATGATCTGACTGTAACTCTGAGGGGCTTTGATGCATAAAATATTGTGATCCATTAATCTTCTTCAAGACTCAGATACACAGAAAGAGTTTTTGAAAAGGCGTGTCACTTCATAGAGGCCATCAATACCAACATGTTCTCCTACTCTATGATGGAGGCAAACAGTAGACTTGAAGGTATCGTATTAGATAACATTTCAGTGGGTCAGACGGTCTTTATATTAGGTCATAACTCTTGCGATAGTTTAAGTAGACCCCTAAACCTGATTCAAGTCAAGGCCAAATCTGAAGTGAATTCCCTCGACGCAGAGATGGCTAGATAGGATCGAGGGACTTATCTTTTGGGTTTCCTTTCAAGATGTATTTGAGGTCAGAATTTTATTAAATGGATATTTCCTGCTATTCTGCCCCTCATTTTTCAAGATTCACAAACAGTGTCGCTCCAGTTGGTTATCCAGCCCTACAAAATGTAATTAAATACCAAAAGTAAAAGTACTTTTTAATTGTAATGGTGCATTTTAAAACCATATATTGTAATTATTGATGCATGTTCATTACATGGGGTAAAGGTGAAGTTAACGTTGCTGCTGTATAGTTTAACCTATAACTGTGTGTTAATGTAAATGTATTAGTTGATTTATATTGTGTGTTAGTTTATAATCTTTGAAGTTACTAAAGCGGTCAGATAAATGTAGTGGAGAACAATAGGAGAGGATGTTTAAAGTAGCGTGAAGAATGTACTCTTTTAAGGTTCAAGTTGTAGTACCTCAAAGTTTTACTTAAGGACAATAGTTAATGTGTTTTCCCCAAAATGTGTAATGGTTTGTCCCGACTTGATTCTTTCCACCTATGTGTGATCACCCTTGTGTCTTTACCTGCCCTCTCCAGCTGGGTGTATCTAATTAGTCCTGTCTCTACAGAAACCTGTCCTGGTTTTCTTTTTAAGTCTGTCGTCATGGTACCCGTCAACGTTCCCCCTGATCTTGTTGTTCTTGTCAAGGTTCGTCTTATACTTCTGTCGTGTCATCCTGGTTAGTCCCAAATCTTTATTGATACTTTCTCTTTGTTTGACCTCCCTTTTTTTGGTTGCTAATAACAGCTTTAATTTAATAAAGCTCGGTTTTAGTGTCATCAATGCTTTAGAATTGTTATTTCTTATTTTATTTTATTCCTATGTGTATTGCATTGTATTTTGCTGCTGAAAATGTCCCAGTCTTGGATTAATAAAGTAAATCTTATCCTATCTTAATTTTAGCCTGCCTCCCTTCCTTGATACTGCATTTGGGTCCTGCCTAATGATGAAAATTTGGTTTCAGACCGCAAATGAGAAGTATGTTTGGAGCCTTTATTTGCAGATGTCTGAATTGTAAGCAGTTCAAGTGAAGAGTTCCACTTAAGATCCCCTCTAAACTTTTTGTGGTTTCTCTGAAATGATTTCTTGAGGCGCAAAGAGATAAAATGATTTAGTACATCACAAAAAATCCAAGATAAGATCAATTCCTGAAACATGAATATACATTTGCATCGTGCTTTGTTTTCATTCCAACCTCATTAATGGTCTTGCGACGCCCCCACAACTTCTTTTAATATAACGCAAGTGTGTGAAATCAAATATTCATATGAGCGCATACAATAAAAAAACTGATGATCTATTCATGAGGAGCATGTACCCTTGTTGTTTAAGAAGTTTTCCCCTTTTCTTAAGCTTCCAAAACCTTGAAATTCATTGCAGTGTACTTATTTTTTGTTCCAAGGCCAAAACACAATGATTCAAAATACAAAGCATAAAGTTCTCTGCAGTGAAATAGATTTTTGCTTGAAACTTCAGCACAGGAATGTGTTTTACTCTTTTAATTATTCTAAAGTGATATTGGTATATTGTTGCAATTGTTTCCACTGATAGCAGAGGAGTAAGCTAAGAATGCTATAGCACTGCAGGGACAGACCCAGGGTTAATCTTGTAGAACGTGTTGAATAAATTCAGCAGCTATGATCAATCCTCTCAATATAAGTGTGGGCTGTTTTCTTCAGGATTGCAATGGCCACTCTGCTCAGAATGTGATGTTATAAGTCAGCTTCACTGTTCACCATGGCATATTTTTCCAAGGCTAATGGGTAATGTAATAATAAGTGCTTAAGCGTAGCCGTATGTTATTACCAAGAGATTCCTTTGTTCGACGTTCTGGGGAAGCAGATTCAATTTAAAGAATCCTTACAGAGGGTAAAATGCATGTTAAACCACCTGTTGTGCCCAGTTGGTGACATATATAAATGTAATTACTTAATGATTTATATGTGTCTTAAATTAAATTCACTCTTAGCTTATATGGGATAATTAAGTAAAGGACAGAAAAACTCAAACGCTTTCATCCTGTAAAAGAAATAATACTTAAATTGGATTTGTACTAACAATATCAATCTCTGTTATCATCTGAACTTGTGAAGCCAAAGTAATGAACCCTTAAAAAAAAAGATCTTACTGAATGGACTCCCAGTGTGCAAACAATAAAGTGGTGCAGGAATAAGTCCTCAAACCAATAAATGAGTTGGCATATTACTAACTTCAGGTTTCCTCGTCTCCAAGACAACATTATTTTTGCAAAACGTTTTTGGTTAGATGGCTGAAATAAGGTATGTGGGTGAAATTTTCAAATTTTCAAAATACATCTGTAAATACACAATTGGTAAATGTCCAAAGGTCCTTTTAAAAATGGCAATTGCTAAGAAGTGGCTAAAAGACACAACTACACATAATTATAGCAAACACAATAACCTAACGTTGAAGGTGTGAGTATTATCTGTTTGCCAAATATCTTATTTTGAGCAATATTCCAAAATCTGTTTGAAAAATCCTTTCGTTTTTTGTTGAGGGAGCCCTTGCGATGCTGACCTCCGAATCAGACTACAAAAACACGTCATCCCTGCACCACTCTATTCAACAAATGCAAAGTCAAACTGTCTGTCAAAGTGGTGCAGTAATGAATCCTAAAACCTAAAAATGAGTTAGCATTTTACCAATGTCTGTTTACTCATGGTGAGCATCAGCTTTTCTGTGTTTTAGGAAGACGGTTGCTAACAAGTGAATTAATAAGATGACTAAACGTCATCAAGCCAAACATTAACCACGTTTAGCTTTGTGGTGTTTACTCGAAGTCACGCTCGCCAGCCAGTACCTCCCACGAAGACACAAATAAAACATACATACAGCCAAAGGAGGAGTGGGTGGTATAGAGACAAGAAGGGAGGATTAAAAGCGAGTGGGAGGGAAAAGGAAAACCTTTTGGGGTTTTTGAATGAGTTCTCACCTACTCCTTCTCTGAACTTCAGTCCTCATCTGTGAAGGTACAATTGGACTCAGAGGGAAAGGGTGCTGGCAGAGATGAGATAAAAGTGACAGTGGTTTAACAGAAAGTTCAGAGACAGTGATGAGGATCAGAGGCAAGAGGAATGTATGCTTATTTTGTGTATAGGAACATGACTAATTTTGCTATCTTCGTCACATTTCTGAAACTTTGTTACGAACAGTCCGTGGTCAGTGCCTGTTCTAAAATGAGATATCAGACATCTTGTTGGTTAAATAAATTACAGTTTCACACAAGATTGGCTCTCAATTGCTTTTCATATGCACTACATCTACTTTTCAATCAGAAAGTCCAACTGTTCAAGGACCTTCTGAAACATATAAGTTTGGAAGAAGCTGGCTTCTCCCTGTCATATCTTGATAGGGCAGACCAAGGGTTATGGGTTACTAGAAGGTAATTCATGGAATTAAGTCATTTTGGCCACTCTCCTTTTATAATAGAGAAAAAATGCTATTGGACCGATGGTATTTACTATAGAGGGTGAGTTTAGGAATCCAGCAAGAGAAAAGGGGTTAAAAAAGATATAAAAAATGAAAATGATGTTTATATTTGAAGTAAACCATGAACCGTTGCTCAAGACCAAATGTACTGATGCAAGACCATATGCACTTTTCCCACATTAGCTCAAGCACAGAATGGTGGCAGGTACAGCAGGTGTAGAGACAGCTGTTTTAGGATACGCATTACTTTTGAACTTTTTCTCCGCGGCCCGCTGCCGGCTGACCGGAGCGATGCGGTTCGGGGCTGACCAATGCACAAGCACGGCATGACATTCATAACACCGCTTTCTTTGGCTGTCATAATCCACGTACCTTTGGAAACAGTACAACGCAAAAGGTAAACAGGAAACAGGTGAATCCAGCGATCACGAAGAACAGGAACCGGAAGTTTCTTTCAAACAGTGAATCATTCAATGACAGTCTGGGATCCCAAAACTAAGCCAAAGGGCCTTTTAGCTGGAAATTTAAACCTACGAAGCATTACATCTAAAAGTGAGCAAGTCCATCATCTTTTACTGGACTCTAATTTAGATTTCCTGTCTTTATCTGAGACTTGGCTTCATGAGGTACCACCACAAATGTCATTTGTTTTAATAGTTATTTATCTGCCTACGTTTTTATGAGAATTTTCGTAAATTATTAAGAGAATGTAATTTTAACAAAGAAGTTTTTTAAATGGGCGTTTTTAATATCAACTGGGAGGATAAATATGCGAGAAAGAACCTTAAACAGATAACCGATAACCTTGACCTTGTGCAACTCATCAATGGATGAGTTGCACAATGGATCAATCACCTGACTGCACACATTTTGGACATGATAATACAATGGAGCCGGCTTTCAGCATAAGAAATATCACTGAATCTGAAGCTATAAAAGTGATTACAACACTTAAACCAGGGGTTCTCAAAGTTTTGATATCTGAGGGCCAATTTAGGAACCCAACATCACCAAAGAAAGAAAAAAAAGAAAAAAACAGAAACAAATCCCATTTATAATCATGTTAATGATCAGGTTGCATATCTACAGTTTGCATGTATTGATCCACATCCAGTAATGTGCAATAAACACATTTTAATTAATACATGAGGCTAAACCTGGCAAATCTTGTGAAAACCTTGAGAGACATTGTAATGCACACAACATCCCTGGGGTTCTCTGCCCTCAACAGACACATTTGGGATATAACAGTCCTGTGTGCAGTCCATTTCAAATGTATATAGAACAAACAGTCTCAGTGTGCCTTGCTTCTTGTCTTATCAGCATGGGCCTTATGCAGAGAGAGAGAGAGAGAGAATGAGAGAGACACACACAAAGAGAGAGAGAGAGAGAGAGAGACACACAGACAGACAGACAGACAGACAGACAGACAGACAGACAGACAGACAGACAGACAGACACACACACACACACACACACAGAGACAGACAGACACAGAGAGAGATAGAAGGGGGAGAAAGAGACTTAAAATAGAAGCTTACCAAACAAGTCATCATCATCATCATCATCATCATCATCATCATCATCATCATCATCATCATCATCATCATTAATATATATATATATATATATATATATATATATATATATATATCATTGCCTGTCATCAATAAGCTTGCCATTAAGTCACACTGAATATTTGTTACTTGGTCAACATACCTTTTTTAATTGGCATGGGATTTGTGGTGCTGTTTTCAGTTGGCCACGATTCCTCTGATGTCCGGCTCCATCTCCGTCGTTGTGATACAAAGGACAGCATGTAGATTTCCATCTGTCAGCCTGGATCTCACCTTGGATTTGTTGATGGCCATGGTGGAGAAGGTCTTCTCACAAATGTATGTGCTTCCGAATAAAGACACCATTCTGATAGCATGCTGGCGAAGTGCAGGGTAGGTGGATGGGGAAAGTTCTTTACTAACTCGATGAGATTCTTGTCACGATATGCTGCTCTGGCTTCTGAGCTCTCCTGCCAGTCGATGAGCTCAAACTGCATTTCTGCAGGCTCTTCCTCAAGGACACATGAGAAAGGATTTTGGAAACAGTTGAATGCCTTCTCGTGGTCCCTGAAGTCGTCGAAGCGGTAGTCGAATTCCTCTCTGAGTTTGTTTATGAGGTTATGGTTCTTTTCTGAACGCAGGTGATGTAAAACGTGGCGCCCATCTGTGTCTGTGTCATCTACGAGTGAATTGCAGGTGGGAAAATGGGTGAGATCTCCCTGTTTATGCTGTCCCTGCAGCAGTTCAAGTTTTCGCTGGAAAGCTTTGACGTTGTCAAATAGTGTGGAAATGAGCATCCCATGGCCGTGCAGCTTCAGATTAAGATCGCTGAGACAAGCATTCATATCACCAAGGAACGCTAAGTCACAGAGCCATTTAGTGTCACTTAACTCTGTCACATCTTGTCCTTTTGACTCCATGAACTCTTTTATTTCTTTCCTCAAGTTAAAAAAAAACGTTTCAGTGTGGCACCCCTGCTGAGCCACCTGACGGCACTGAAGTATATGACGTCACCAAAATCTGCCCAAAAAGTCTTGAATTGGCGGTGATTCAGACCTGTGGACTTCAGGAAATTAACTGTCTTCACAACTACGTCCGTGACATTTTTCATTCCAACCGTATGAACAGCGAGGGGCTTCTTGGTGTATTATACAGTGGTATTTGATTAGTTTCTCACCTCCATTGTTGGCCACTTTCTCAGAGAGCAGCGACCATTGCCGGTGCTCCATCTGTTGTGACACCGACCAGAGACGACAGGTTCACTTTGTATGCATCGAGACTGCAACACACAGCATCACAAATGTCGACTCCCCTTGTTCTGCCTTTGATACTCTCCAAGCTTAGCAGCTCCTCTCCTAGGTCAAAGTTCTCCGTGACTATTCGGATTTAAATCCGCAATTGCACTGTATCGGAAATGTCCGTGCTTTCATCCAGTGCAATGGAAAAAGTCCCCTTTCCTAGCCCCTCCACACGTTGTCCCAGTTGCTCTTTCAAATCGTTGGCCAAATCTTCGATTCGTTGTTTAACTGTCATTCCACAAACTTATGTCATGGAACTTTGTTTTTTGCTCAGGGCATACAACGTCGGCCACTTTCAAAATGCAGTCTTGCACAAATACTCCGTCACTAAACTGCTTGCTCCGCCTGGCTATTTTGTGAGCTACCAAGTAGCTAGCCTGTGTTACAGCTTCACCAGATTTAGCCAAATTTGTGAAAACTGACAGCTTGCAATGTAACCTCTTTTAAGTTGTTCAATCTTGCTGGTGCGCTCCACGCCACTGAATTTATCGTAAGTTTTATGCTTGGTGTCATAATAGCGTTTTATGTTGCAGTCCTTGCGCATTGCATTTACCTGCTTGCAGATCAGGCAAAAGACTTTATCCAACCCGCGAGGTAAGACAAAGTAAGCGTTTGTCTACTTATTTTAAAACTGCCTTTTCTCCTCACCGACACAACGTTTTTTTCTCGAGGGGCCCGGCTCCGGCTCCCGCTCCATCTTTACAGCTGTCCGGCTGTTGGCCCAGTGGCGACGGTGCTGGACCGTCACCGAGGAGGGTGGTTGAGGAGGCAGAGGGGTCTCCATCCTCTCGGTGGCCGAGGCAAAGAGAGGCAGCAGGTCGTCGAGGCAGTGGCCCACCAGCGGCTCGTCGTCCCTGAAAAGGGAGGCCGGGTCTTCCTCTTCATAGACGCGTCGGTCGTCGTCCTCGTTGTAATCCGCCCACGGCTTCGAATGCGCCACCGCCGCTAGCCCCGAACTAGCGTCGGCGTGGGTCGTCTCGCCGTAGTTTGGCCTTCGCTCGCGCTCCTCCCGGGGGAGCACAAGGCAAGAGGCGCAGGACCCGGCCTCATCCCGATGTGGCGGGGCACAGGTGGAACAGACCTTGTGAACCTCCATGATGAAAAAATTGTGAAAAATACTGCGACACCGGATGGTGAAACGAAAATCGCAGGAAAGAAATCCAGTTCTCAAGTTGCTGAGTAAAAAAGGGAATTACTGGGGTTTTTATAGGATGCTACCCCCTGATTGGGCGGAGAGTACAGTCAATCTTTTTCAGGTGCCGAGGCGGAGCCTCGAGTTGGTAAAACAATAGCGAAGCCCATTAGAGGGCGGAGCACATACGAAATATAACTTATCGTCCCAGTGGTGAAAAAAAAAACGGACCGCAATTGAACTCACTCCCAGAACTCCACGGTGCATAGTTTTTTTTACAGTTCTTTAACTCATTGTACTTTGAGAACCCCTGTCTTAAACCATCTAGAACAAAGGATATATTTGGAATGGACGTGGTCATGCTTAAAGATTTCAGCACAACAATATGTTGTCCTTTTGCCAAAATTATTAACCTCTCCTTCAGTCAGGGAATGTTTCCAAGCGTTTGGAAGCCGGCTGTAGGTATGCGAATATTTAAAAGTGGAGACCCCCAGTGTACCTGTAACTACAGGCCAATTAGTATCCTTCCTGCAGTAACAAAGGTTGTTGAGAAACTTGTGTCTGTCTAATTTTCCATCTAAATACGAATGTGTATTTTCTATGCATCCAATGCAATTTGACTTTAAGGCAAAATACTGAACAGAGACCGCCAACCAGTAGCGGTGCGTGGCCAATTTTACAGAGGAGGCCAGAGAGATTGTAAGCTACTGAATGACGTCATACCCATGTCAACAATGTGACTAAAAGTAGCATAAATAAATCAGGACAAATGATTGCAGCTGCTGCTATTTATTGACACCATATCGCAACAAGCTTAAACAAACACAACACAACACAACACAAAACCTTACACCCATATTTGTAATCTCAATAATACACTGAACTGTAGCCTACAGGTGGCCTCACATTCTAAAAGTCTCTGACGGGTTCACACCGCTGTCCGCAGGATGCTAAAGTGAAAGCCTCGGCTGTCACACTGCGTAAAGAAATAAAGTAAGCTTACTCACTATTTGTAGAGAAATGCCATTCTCCTATCCTTAATGGTGGCGAAATGATCTGTGACCCGGTCATACAGATCCCCATGGGACCTCAGTGCTCGTATTATGGATGATTCCATTGATATCTTTGCCAAGTGGGAAAGTCTCTCCTGTGCACAACTGTTTCTTAGGAAGGTTTTAATCCTTTTCAGGCAGGAAAATGACCTCTCTGCAGACGTGCTTGTAGCGGGTATGGTGAGCATCAGCCTCAGCAGTTTGCAAACCTCAGATAAAGAAGAGGTCAGTTCATCTTTTATGAGCATGGTTAGCAGCTCAGCAGGTGGTTTGTGAAAGAGTGGATCCGCATAGATTACCTGAAGTTCATTTCTTAGTCGCTGCTCGTCAAAAACTGGGTAGGTCTCAATCAACTGAGAAATGTCACGGCTAAGGAACCCTGATTCTGAGTAAGTCTTAAACACTGCATTATCCAGCACACGGAAGAAACTCAGATTTATCATATCTTGGAATCTCAGTGTCATATGCTGTACAATGTTATCCAGAATTTGAAAAAAAATGCGGCGGTAAGAATCAGTGGAGCCAGTGTCCGCTAGATCCCCACCCATACTGGCACCTACATCAAAATCCCTCCAGGCCGGGCGGCTTCGCTTGCGTCGCTCGTTGGGTATGCCAACAGTCTGCACTGTGTTCTCATACAGGCGGCTGAATGTTTCAGTACTTCGGAGAGCCTTCAAAGCATTCAGAGTGCCGGTCACTCGTTCATCACACTGTCTGATGTCCAGCGTTTTGCTCTGGAGTATCTGGAACAATGGTTCAGTGAGGCCGAAAATTGTTTGGAAAATCGCAAGCATGAACATGAAATCAAAGTCGTTAAGTTTCTGTTTCAGAGAAGAGCTCTGTGAGACTGCATCGTTATCCCAACCAGGCTCAGTCGCGATCCGGTCAAACGCGATCATCAACGATGTCCGCCCCTCATGTACTGCATGAACAGCCCGGCTCTTGAAATTCCACCGCGTCGTACTTCCACCAGGCACGCGTATACTTTTATCCACGTCAGCGAGTACAGATGTCCGCTTACTCGAACGGCTGAAAAAGTTGTGGAAACAGTCGAGATCGGCGAAAAAGAGCTTTGATTCTTGAACGTTGCTTGTCCCCTTAGCCAAAACTAAATTCAGCTTATGTGCATAGCAGTGAATAAACAAAGCGTGTGGGCATTTCGTCTTGACCAGGGCCTGTACCCCGCCGCGTTGTCCACTCATGCAACTCGCTCCATCATACGTTTGACAGATGAGCTTTGTCTCAGGACTGTAGTTTGCAATTGCCCTCATTGTCACATCGGCTATGGCTTGAGCATCCCTTTTTGCACTGACGTCAAAGAAACCAAGAAAGCGCTCGCATATCTCACCCTTGGCATTAACGTAGCGAACGATGACAGTCAACTGGCACTTGCAAGATATGTCCGTGGTGTCATCTACTTCGACTGCTATGAATTCGCATGTGTTTATCTCCTTGTTTATTTCCTCCTGAATGACATGATCAATGCTCTCAATTATTTCATTTGGGATTGTACTTGACATACCCACGAATGTCGTAGCAGTGGCTAGGTGTTCCATCATGTTAATATCAAACTCAGCAAAAGAATTAACAAGTTCCACAAAGTTCCCCTTATTGCTAGAGCTAGCAGACTCATCATGACCCCGGAATGCCTGCTCTTGGCATCCGAGGTACACCACAGCCACAATCAGTCTCTTTAAAATGGCACGATTTTTCCCCACCTGCTGGTTATGTCTTGACACACTTATTGCAGCCGCTTGATCTAGTGCCTCATCTATCCTCACTCGTCCAAAAAGTTTGAGTTTGAGTTCGGATGTTATATGACCACGGGACTTTGAATGCCTCTCTATTCCCCGCGAGAGGTTTTTCAGATCAACAAATCCTGTCGTTGTCCATGGGTTGTTCAAGGTGCTGGAGCGGTCAAACAAGAGGCATGGCCAGCAGAAAAGACAATTTAGCATTACACTCCCTGTTAGCCAGTCCGTTCTCGTATAGTTCCCTTCACAAAACATCCGGGTATTTCCTTTAGCTCTTCCCTGAGTAAGGTCGAGATTCGGAGTGGACCTACCCTTCTGTTTTATTTTTAACTGAATTTCAAACGGTAGTTTAGTGAAATCGTTTCTCAGAAAAAACTCTGGGTCTCCGTCGCCATCCATTCTTACTTTCTAACCTTCCTTCACGGTTAGCAACAGCATGGTTGTGTGTGGTTACATACTTACGTATTAGTGTAGGAGGCACGTACAAGCTAGCCTCCTCATTTTTTAATTTTTACAGTTTGATTGACCTTGATGAGCGTTCGGTGACAAGCCGAGCTTCAATCTGATTGGCTAAAACCCTTAGTAGTAGTGGAGGCCAAGTTAAACGGGCCTCGTTAGATGGCAGTATTTCACCTATAGGGGCGCTGTTTTGCTCGCTCAAAGAAAAACATGACATCAGGGAATTAAACACGGCATATTTGGAACCTAAAATGTGCGTCATGAATCCCAACTCAAGGATATTTTTTTATCGAATATAAATGAGGAGGCCACGCCTCCCTTGGCCTCCGGGAGAAAACGCCACTGCCGCCAACTGTTTTCTCACAGAACAGATCAAATCAAAAATGAATAAAGGTGGTTTTGTAGCATCTGTGTTTCTCGATCTAAAAAAGGCATTTGACTTTGTTAATCATAACATACTCATATTTAAGCTTTCCAGTTTTAACTTTTCATCACAAACACATAAATGGATAACATCGAATGTGTTTAACCAATCTCAGGATTTCAGAGTTCAAAATTATGAATCTGCTGACCTTTGTCTTTCCACGGGTGTTCCACAAGGTTCAATCCTGGGACCATTACTATTCTCCCTATATATAAACGATTTACCATCTATATGTCCTGACACAAACATCCAAATGTCTGCAGATGACACTGTAATATACACTGCCCGATCAAAAAAATGGTCACAAGCCTGTGGGGGCAGTGCTATGATCTCTGGTTGCTGCAGTTGGTCTGGTCTAGGTTCAGCCACGTTATATACCCAAAGAATGAGGTCAGCTGACTACCTGAATACACTGAAGGACCAGGTTATTCCATCAATGGATTTTTTCTTCCCTGATGGCACGGGCATGTTCCAAGAGGACAATGCCAGGATCCATCGGGCTCAAGTTGTGAAAGAGTGGTTCAGGGAGCATGAGACATCATTTTCACACATAGAATGGCCCCCACAGAGTCCAGACCTGAACCCCATTGAGGATCTTTGGGATGTGCTGGAGAAGACTTTGCGCAGTGGTCCGAATCTCCCGTTATCAATACAAGATAAAAAAAAAAATATGCCGTAATCAAAGCTAAAAGCGGTCAAACGATCATTACAGTGTGTGACTTTTTTTGGCCAGGCAGTGTATATACATGGAAGCAATATGACACGAGTGGCTAATCAACACTATGGTTCATGTTACAACTTGGTTGGAACAATTCTGTTTGCAACTAAATATTTGTAAATCAGTATGCATGTTTTTTTACAACAAAAAAGTCATGGGAGAGGCTACAGGTGGTGTCACAATACAAATACCTCGGACTCATGATTGATTCAATACTCAATTTCAAGGCTCAGCTTAAAAAAGTCTGTAATAGAGTCAAATTCAGTCTGTCAAATTTTAGGTTCACCAGAGATTACATGTCAACAGAGGCCGCTCTGATGTACACACACTCTCTCATATCATTTACTGCTTAACAACCTGGTCAAATGCCAGTACTACTACTTTCAAACCACTAGAGTCATTGTACAAACGAACACAAACAATACTGGATCAGAAATCAGTGTATTCTCATCACTACCCAATACTTAAAAAATACAATCTGTTGAGCTGGGAAAACATCATACTACATGCAAATGCGTGCCTTCTTTACAAAATGATCCACGGCCTTACCTCACCTCCTCTCAGACATTTCATCATGACACGGACAACTGCTAATAGGATAACCAGAGGTGCAGGGAGAGGAGATTGCATTATTCCAATCAGGAAAAGTTATTTCACTCAGTCTTCGTTTTCTGTTAAAGCCGCTCAGCAATGGAACTCGATCCCAGCAACAATTACAGACCAGACTTAGTGCTGCCAACACTGATACAATCCTCTGCTCCTTACAACCCACTGTCTGTCTGCACTGCCTGGGTTTTAACATGTCTCTTTGTTTTGTTTTATTTTTTAAATGTTTCTTTAGGGTGACTAACAACATCTGTCCAGGGACTACAGATGAAAAGTAGCCTCTTGGCTAACTCTGGCTCATTTGCAAACATGTTTATTAATATGCATTGTCCCTGTTAAATAAATGAATAAATAAAATAAAGCATGTGTTTCTATTACGAATAAATAAAAATCTATGTAATGTACTGTTGTTTGCACTGTATTGTTGTCTCTGCTGTAATGTCTGTCTTCGAACATGTTAAATAAATCTAAATGATAAAAAATTAAATGGTTTTTTCTGCCATGAAGATTGCTAAGTAGCCCAGCCAACCAGAATCTTGCTGATTACACAAAACCCTCCTGGGGCTCAGCAAGGAAGACAAACTTAAAAATACTTGAAATAACTGTGGGGATATTTTTGGTCAACAAAAACAATTCTTAGCCAGTCGATTCTTTGAGTTCAACCAGCCCTGACAGCAAGCCAAAAGTTAATTTTAGACATTATACACTCACACAGTGATTTCAGTGTGACGCATGAGTAACACAAATCCATCAAACAAATGATATGTGTATGGCCTGGACAGAAAATCAATTATTAAATGACTGGATAGTCATGATTGAAATAAACAAATAGATTCAAATCACAACTCCACTTGAATGTTTACTTCAAAGGAAGTTTAGGACGTTTATAGAGATTCTATTCAGCTAATGATGCTGTTTCAGTAGATTTTTCATGCAGTTAGTGTTATTTCTCATGTTTGATAGAGGCTGGAATATTCAATTTAGGTAATGCAGCGGTAACACGAATGCAATGAGTGTTTTATCTAACCCTATATAGAATGCTAATGTACATTATTTATCTTGGAAATGCATTAATAAATCAAACCCTGCAGTGTGAGTGTGTGTGATTACAAAGAATGACTGAGTGCAGGGGAAGCGAACGTAAAGTGCCCCACTGCTGCGAAAGCCATGTGCTGGTGTGTCTACAGTGTGTGTGTGCGTGCGTGCATGCGCGTGCATGCGTGCGTGTGTGGACTCTTTGAAAGTGAGCATCCAGCCGAGTATAGAGTGGCATCCTGCTGAGGGCAGATGTGTGAGTGCACGAGTCGACATATGCTTGTTTGAAGGGTGCCGTGCTGTACACACATTGCTCTGTGTTCAGTATGTGTGTGTGTGTGTGTGTGTGTGTGTGTGTGTGTGTGTGTGTGTGTGTGTGTGTGTGTGTGTGTGTGTGTGTGTGTGTGTGTGTGTGTGTGTGTGTGTGTGTGTGTGTGTGTGTGTGTGTCGTTATATGGAGTTTGGAGTCTAGTTAACCCTCATACTGCCAAAATAATACAAGACTACAGACTGGGGTCCCCAAAAATAAATTACTGAAACAAAAAACCAGCACGGCAAAATAGTGAACTTCTAAAAACGAAGATTAATGTCTTGGACGCAGAAAGATGGATGAATCAGATTATAATCAGAATGCCTTTATTCGTACCACAGGGGGGAAATTTACAATATTATTTCGAGAAAGTTACAGTTAGTTTGCATATTGTGTAAAAGGAAAAGAGACAAGGCACATAAGGAAATGTCACCTTTAAAATCACACAAAAAATGGAAAAAATGAACTCATAATGCATATGACTAAAGAGGTGAAATACAGTACGTTTCTTTGTCGGTGCTAACTATTCCAAACACAGAAAGCATTATTTAAGGTCTGTAGGAACAACTTGATTGACTTAGTCATTAAAACTGTCATGATCATTACGTGTAAAATACAACCAAAACCCATTTAGATTTTTACTTTCTGGTAACTCATAATAACATTAAATGTACAATAGTGAGACAAGGCCAGGTTTTTATTTGTCAATGTTTTCTCTAAATATTCTGATTATTCCTGAATATTTTTTAGCAAACATGGTCTTACTTTACTTTTTTTATGATCTAACAAGGTTCAACACAATAAATCCAATATTAACACAAAGAAATAACACAACATAACAAAAAACATACCACTTAAAGGAATGAAAGTGAATCAACAAATAAAATAAAATAAAACCAAATTAAGGAAAAACACTGTACTGAAACATGTCATGTTTGAAACATCTAAACTGAATTCCCGTTAAACCACTGATCTCCTTACTAAAGGATTATGGGTATATTCTCAGCAGCAGTAGAGGATACCGGGTCCATTACCATGAGGTCAAACAATCCTATGCGTAACGTATGTCTTGAAATGTCCTGGGTTTTGTTACATGGTGCCAAAGCAGTAAGCAAAGTTACCTTCAAAGGACTAGTGACGGAGGCAATGACTCACGAAGAGAGGGATTGTGGGTTTGAGCTCTATGTGGAGCCCATCACTGGTGAACTAGCAAGATGATGGATTGAGACCATCCTGTGCTAAAGCACTCATTTACGTAACTTGATTTATGTTGATCCGTACTCAGACAGACATACATCAGTGATGACACTGAATCTGTACAGGTCCCATGGCCTGATGGATAAGGCACTTGTCTCATTGGCCAGGGACCAACAACATATCAGGAAAACTAAGTGCATATATAACACTTTCCACTTTTACCTTATTGTTGATCAGACAACATATCTTTACACATCGAAGTTAATGCAGATAGGACTAACTGCATAGGGAGGCAAATTGCGTACAATGTGACGAATCCAATAGATAGTCCAAATGTCCAGCGCATATAGGACAGATTTGGGGGCTGTAGCGTATCTTTGCAAAAGGAGCACATTTTCTCCCCAAACATCCATGCAAATTCTCAACATCATGTGATTAAATGCTACTCAGCAAACACAACTGCGGAGCTGCAAACATTATTGAAGTGGCAGTACCATTAGTCTAGGATACTGTTTGAACCAAGGCTAAACAAAGACCGAAGTTCACCCAGTTAGCTGTTCATGTGTATTTGTGAAGGATGCCCCATCTCATGGTAAAACCCAGCGATCGAACAAATGGGCGGCTCCACAGTGGAATCTGGCAACGAAGGGTTTAGATTACCAGCCACTGGCGTTGGATTTCTGGTTGGAATTTGGTAGGTTGAGGGGCATCTAGCTGGCTACATCTGTACCCTCACATCTACATGAGCTTAAAGCTACAACCCAGGACCACCATTACTGTTGTGATGAGACCCTTGCAAGTCCTTACAGCTTCTATCGGTGTCTGATGTTTCAAAGAGGCCTTACTCTGATCATTTTCATGTTTCAGATTAGTATTTTGCGCCTCTACTGGGACATGTCTCCATGCTTTAATGTTCCAAAAACTTTGTATTTTTCTCATACTGCCTGTGCTGCAGCACCTGTCACCTCTTTCCGAAACTAGAGCCCATTCAGCTCTTATTGGTTAGCTCTGTTGCGATTGGTCAACCAGTTAGAGTTATCCTGCCCCTAAGCCTATCATGTACATGTGTTGGAGCGCTAGCCAATAGAAGTGCAAGTATAGTGGCAGAGAAACTCACTTCCGAGGGAACTTTAGGATTTTAGCCTTTTCAGACCAAATACATGCACTAAAACCTTCAAACACACTACAGGAAAGGGAAAACCCCCCAAAAAATCCCAAAAGAGCCTTTTTACTCTGTGTTTAGGGATTTTATTGGGCAAACAGTGCCTTTAGTGAAGTGACAGTATAGAAAGAGGAAGACAGACGGGATGTCAAATGGTCCCAGGCCAGTTGGAACCCGGGTCCTTCACACCCCAGTACATTGTAAGTCCAAAAAAACACATACAAAAGAAACTTTCAAACAGTGTTTAAAATGTTGTTTTCTGTTGAACTTTCTTACACTGTAATTCTTGTTTGACTAAAATATTGTCGTGTTTATCGTAAAAGGACAAAAATATTAAAGCTCCTTCAAAAATGTTCCAATCAAATCCAGTTGCTGTAAAAGTCCAATCTGTCGTTTTATTCATTGCATGCCAGAACTGTTCTGTACTGATTAAAAGCTCTGCAGTACACACACATATATTACAGCCAACAAACTGAAGCTTTTTCAGTGGCCCTACACATCAAAGCGTTTAACTTCAATTTGTTCTTATAACATGCTTCATGATATTTCAAAGTTCTAAAATACTTCCATCTTCACAGGGAGTTGAGATAAAACCAACAAAACTGTGGTTAAAGTTACCTTGATAGAGAAGTTTTGGGCAACAAAACTGCGTGGTTAAGGCAAGAGGAGGTATCAATGTTGATATCAGTAAAGAGTGACTAATTATCAACCACATTTACATCTTTTCCTCCTGTAAAAGCTGGACAAAACGTCAGGAACACCTGTAAACAAAATGTTAAATCATTGAGGAGAAGATGTAGAACACCTGTCAGTTTTGTCCTTGCACAAAACTTTAAGGACACATTTTGCGATAGCATATGGTTCCATAATTACAAAGTTTGTCTGAACAACTTTTTCATGCCTCCTGTGAGGGTGTGTGAGTGGTAACCTGGAGAGAAAAGTCTGTCGACTCTTCCTCCTGCTCCTCTGACCCCTCTAATGTGTTTGCACACACAGGAAAGGAATTGCATATGTGGGCGCAGCCTAACAGTGTGAGGGTCTTGAGGATTGTTTCATTGCCGGTAGCAGGGGTGCATCATGTACACTCCCACACACAGGAAAGGAATTGCTTGGCAAACAAAAGTAAATTAAAGCTATAGACAGGAAGACCAACACGATATAAAAGTTGAAGCAGACCAGCAAAGGTGGAAGAAAGTACTCTGTAGACTGTGAACTTGAGTAAAAGTAGAAGTACGCAGTAGCTGCTGAATTAACTCCAGGTGGACTAAAGTCTGATTTAATCCTATTAGAACCCAGACCCATTTCTACTTAAAGGAAAATGAAGGGAAACACAGAAAATAGTTATTGCATTTACATAATATGTTGAGTGCGATTGTTTTCTCTACCTTCAAGTGTGTGTAAATTGTCTCGTGTGTGGGGCATGGGAAAAACTAACAAGAGAGCAAAGGGGAAACAGAAGGAGGTGAGAAGAGATGACACAACAGAGGAGGACAGGAAATGAAATGATAAGGCAAGGTCAGGGGAGGTTGGCGAGGTGAAGACAGGATGCCGTCACAGTCCCAGTGGGTGAGGGAGGATGTGGGGGGAAGGTGATGAGACAAGAACAGGAGGTGAGGACAGGTGATTGTGCTTCACATTTGTACCAGATGACAGAGCGATAACGAGGAGCAAAGGCTATAACAACTTGTGTTCATACTTTGACAGAAGATCGGGCCTCCAACTTTCTCCAGATCTCAAATTGGACTTCAATCTCGTTTGTCAAAAGTTTGCTCAGCGGACTTTCCACACAAAAAAATAAATAAAGTAAAGGAGGAAGGAGACAACTATCAAAAAGCAGCAGGGTGAAAACAAAGATGTAAAGATGATATGAACATAAAAAGTTAAAAGGGACAGGATGAAACCAAATCCCCAGGAAATGGGGATGCCATTGGGCCAAAAAAGACTTTCCCATTGACTCTCATTGGGCGTCACCATCTCAACATTTCCATTTAAATGATGACGTTTTTAAAATGTGATAATAGCTCAATCCAGGGTTGTTTTTCCTATTCAAATTATATGACTGAGTCGAGTCTGTGAGATAAACACTGGGAGGCGGGGCATAAGGAATATGCAAGTGCATTTGTGTTTTGGGCCCAATGGATGTGGAAGATCCAAGCAAGATCCGAGAAAGATCTAAAAAAGACCCAAGGAAAATCCAGGAAACATCCAGGAAAGAGACAAAGGAAAATCCAGGAGAGATCTAAGAGGGATACAAGTCAAATCCAGGAAAGATCTAGGGAAGATACAAGGAAAATCAAGGTACATTCTAGGAAAGTTTCAGGGAAAATCCAAAGAAGATTCAGGGAAAATCCAAGGAAAATCCAGGCAATTTTTGGCTTCATGCGCCATCGAGAAACGTTCATAGTGATAAACGTACAACACTGTATCCAGTTTTCTTTATACATCATGGGTAGAACCTGTGCGCTGGTGGCTGTCCGTCTTACTAGCAGCAGATGACAGAGGACACAGCAGGAGCACACAAGTTCGTAACACATGACAGCTGAACATCTGCTATATCTCACAGGGTCTTCTTCCACACCAGGCTTCCTCTTGTCTTTTCTTTTCCCAGCCTGCCATCTCAAGCAGGAAATTCCCATGTCCTCTTTTGTTTGGTCTGCCCAGCTGTCGCCTCTATGCTCCGCTCAGCCCCTTTGGATCGCCTCACTTCTCGTACAATTCAATGTGACATGTCTTCTTCTCCCTCCATCCACTGCTCTACCCCCCGCCCTTCCTCCTCGCACCTTTTCCTTACATTTTTTTTTGTGTGTTTTGTCCTTTTTATCACACAGTATAGTGTGTGTTCTTGTGTGTGTCATCTGTGATTAAAGAAGGTGTCATCCCTGTCACAGTATGCCACCACCGCCTGCTGTCACTTGTCTACCTTAAATGGATGGTGTCAGTTTGTGTGTGTGTGTGTGTGTGTGTGTGTGTGTGTGTGTGTGTGTGTGTGTGTGTGTGTGTGTTGTGTGTATGTGTGTGTGTGTGTCTGTGTGTGTGTGTGTCTGTGTGTGTGTGTGTCTGTGTGTCTGTGTGTCTGTGTGTGAGTGAAATACTGACAGTGTGCATGCAACCATTTGTGTGCAAGCATGTGCTAATGAGAGAAGCAGAGGATGTGGCAGAGTCAGTGACCTGCACTGAGTACTAAACACTAATCTATCTGATGGCACATTACATGTTAGAAATGATACATGAAAAGCTGTTTACTCCACTAATAACTTCAGAAAGACAAAGGTGCTGGAAATAACAGAAGAAGAAATATGCCCTATTAAAAAGGCAGTTGCATGGTAACTGTTCTGCCCTCCTTAAGCATTTGGTAGCTTGCGTATTATATGTGGGGAAACACTGCCACCTAGCGGACAATACTATTTACAAAGTCGCGCAGGTTTAGTTCTTTTTCATTGTCGAGTTGACTTGAGTTAGGAGAACATACGGATACAGTTTCTGCCGGATTCCTCTTCAAAGACTTACCTTTAACGCGCGAGCTTTGGACATTATTAGTCTGTAAGTGCCTATTCTTTGTTACCACATTCAATGCCATGTAGATAATTAAGAGTTTATGTTGAATTTGTGTCTCTACATCTCTAGGATAATTTGTCACTTAGCCATGCTAGCTCTCGTGGTATCATGCTACCTGCTATGCACTGTGATATTATCTTCGTGAGATTTATGTATCCCTTTGTTTCTGTTTGTTTCAGTTTTACAAAAAAGAATATCCATGTCCTGTATAAATACTTGCTTGGTGAACAAAGTAAACGGAAGAAAACCAACACTTCTTGCCTCGCTTGAGTTCATCAACTATATTTATTAGACGACAAATTGTTAGCTAGCTGTCTAGTTCCGCAAGCTAGAGAACGCAGCACGAGGACAGCATAGTAACAAAAACATTATAAAATAGTTAATAAAGAATGTATTATCATCTCTCAAAGAGTTGCTTCCATAATTCAACATATTACAACCACAAAAAAAGAGAAAAAGCCAATGTGATGTGACATAATCAAAGCCATGAACTCCAATCCTCAAACTGATTTATCTTACTTGCTCCCATCTCTTTTCCCTCTCTATTATTATTTAACTATACTGAGCCTGCATGTTTCATCAAAACCAAAATCATTATATTCTGCAGTACTCATGTCCTTTATGACTGAGCCTCTTTTCATCTTGCTGACATCTGTCACTGAAAAACCTGTTTTATCTCGAATTCACAGAGACACAAAGTTCACGACACAAATATGACACTGATTACTTTTGTTTTTTGTTCGCAAGAACTTTTGAAGTTCTCATCACATAATTTCATGGCAGTCTGAATTAATGCTGTTTTATTCACTCAGAACATCTGCCATTTTCAGAGTCGTCTCCACTACGGCATTTGTGCAGCTTAATGTAAAAGTACAGTTAAAAGATGTTGTTTTTGTTGTACTTGTATTACATATCCACAACAGGAAGTAACTTTAATTGATAAATAAATCCTCCTTTAGTCACAAGGTTGGTAAACAGTTCCCTATATTTCAGGGGTGTTTTTTCAAGTTATGGGATGGGTTACTTGATTCCAGTTAATTCCAGGATCGTTTCACATGATATTAGCCTAGAGAGGGGGCAACATTTATTTCCAACATGTCTGAAAATGATCCAAAAAAAGTCAACAAAAATGCAAAGAAAAGTAATGGTGTGTTAAGGCAATATCACTACTTGGTTGGTTTAGTAAAACGTGTTGGTCCCGCCTAAAATAAGTATGTGTATTATGTTCATATAATTGAACCTTGACTTTTGGTTTCATGTGTGACACAAACAGTCGTCAACTAGGTTAAAGTCCTGTGTTTGTTTCACTGCGTAGAACCAAACACAGATGTAAAATGGTTGAGCATTCATTTTAATTGTTGTAAAAACCCAGCTCCTTCCTGCAGTATACATACAAATATATGTTTGGCATTGAGTAGATGTACTAATACTGACATATACTGTATGTCTTCAATTTGGTCCTCTTATCAATAGGAATATGTACACTATTGATCAAATATTAAAAGAAGAATTCATTCATAAAGAACATTTGCACGCATACATGAACAAATCATTACAAACATAATAATTATAATAGTTGAAGAATGTATCAAATAAAAAAGATGAAGATAACAATAAACAGATGTAATATAAGCAGACGAAAGAACAGTCACACAAATAACTCAAACCAACCTGTTTAGCTTATGCTACTTCTAAAAACATATTCTAGACCTTTCATGGGAAAAGGAAGCTAACAACTCCATCCCACTATCATGAGTACAATGTCCACAAAAGCTTGCCCACAACCTTTGGCAATGTGTGGTTTAATGTTACAGATATCTAGCATTCCCCATTTGCTTGCCAGAAGCTCTCTACTGTATTACGTTTTGAAGTTATGCTAGTCTACTCACAACTGCTCTAACCTCTGTTGACCCTCATTATAATCCCAACACCTGTCAGGAGCAATTATCCTGTCTGACAAATGATGTTTCCAAACATTTTTGAATCTTTTCATCATGCTCTTATTTTCCACAACAACAAACATTCTCTACTTCAATCTTTTCATCATCTGTCAGTGAAGAGAAACTTTTCCCTCACATTGAGTCACATAGCAGACAAAGGCTTTTTTCTTTTCTCCACTCCTTCCTCTGATACATGTAATTAAAGCTCTTTACAGCTGAGTGTTAAAATGATTCCCCTGGCCACTTGACAGTGGAGCCGCTCTGACAATTCACTGTAGATCTGTGGAGCTCATTCTCTCTCTGTAGTTCTGCAGAATATTCCAATGGTCCAGCTTCTGTGTCGGCCTTCATTAACTCCACATTTTGATCACAGCCTCTTTCTACTTTTTACATGGCCACTTATGTAACCAACCCCATGTGTGTGTAGGAGTACATATTTCAAAAGAAAAAAGCCCATCACGAATAAAAGGATGGAGAACAAAAACTGTACTTTAAAATTGATATCACTTGGTAAGATCTGCATATTTTACCATTCGAGAGCAGAAAAGGACAAAGTTGAACTCAAATTAGTAGAAACTGAAATATTTAAGAATGTACTGAACTGGTTGAATACAATAACCTGGTGCACAATGACAAGGGTTTGTACAACTAAAGTATTAGAACTGAAACATTGACCCTGCTGTGATGTACGGACCAAAGTAGTGGATTGAGTCTTTGCCTCTAAAATGCATAAAGAATGCAACAAAAAGCATCTGCTTATCAGGCCTTGTGTCTACCAAAGCCTTCAACGCTCATAGTTTCAATATTATTTGAAATAGGAGCATTGCATATTTACATTATTGTAGAGACGGCAGGAACAATGTAGTTTTACCTGCTCGCAGAACGCTTTCAAACACTTTGCTTTTCATCGTAGTCTTTTCTCAATTGTCCAATCAAACCTAGCAAAGGAACTGTGATGTGTAATTCTGTAAGAAATCACCCAAAAATCATGAACCCTAGTTTTATTGATCTGTCGTCTCATTCTTCTTGTTTCAGCCATCTGGCCAAGTTCCTTTGGCTGTCATTTTCAGCTGGGGACAACACATCTTTAAAATGACTTTCATCCAAGGACTTGTGAAATGCATTTGCCTATTATTTGTTCAGGTTCTGTACCATTGAAACCTTACACTGGCAAACCTAAGGAAGGCTTTTATGCTATTGGTTTGCAAAAAAAAGTCTGGTTAGCTGCTGTTGCTTTTAACAAGGCTTTTGATGGAATTTACTTCCAAGACAGTATTAAGGTAAGCCATTTACATGGGTATTCAACTGTAAGAAAAGGAGCTTTCAATGTGTTAACAGATTATAATACCTTGATACACATACACAGTTACACACGCAGACACGCAGTCACATAATTCACTCTAATGCATTTTTGATGTTGCGTTATCAATTTTAGGTGTTGCGTTATCGTTCTGCCTCTGTACAAGTCTCCAGGGTGGAGCCATTGAAAGGCCAGTAGATGAGGGACACTGAAGGGCAGTGCAACTCAAAATGAACAACTATCCCCACTCATCTCTTCCCCGCCTGGGATTCCTCCTTCCTTCCTCTCTTTTTCTTTCCCTCTTTGTACTAACACTCTGTTGCTTCTTTTCACCCTGAAGTTACCTGAGTTTATGGAACCACATGTTATCATACGGTTTAAGCCAATCATTTTTTTAATGAAAAATGTATTGTTTTTTTGCAAACAGAGCATACAAAGATAGACGATGCATGACCACTGCTTCCCACTTTTGGTTCACCTGTTTTCTACCAGCTGAACGACATTAGAGAACTCAAGCTGGTAAATGTTCGCAAGGGAGATGGAGATTATTGATCATTCAAGAAAAGAAAACTACAGTAAAATTAAGGGGTTTTCCTGGTCAACTGCGGGCAGGTCTTACTACAACTGAGGGTCTAGAACAGAAGATAACCGTTTTAATATCTGAAGGCACCATGAAAATGCAAAACAGCAAGGGCCCAAGCACAGATCCCTGTTGGACATTTTTGCCCAGCTAGCTTTAAAGATGTTCTTTTAACTGACATTTAATTGTAATACTATGATAAACATAGTCATAAACAAAAACAGAAGAGATACAAAGGTCATGGCTTCTGGAACATAGCTGTAAGCACATTTTTGTGTGTGTGTGTGTGTGTGTGGGGGGGGGGGGACTAATACTATTACTTGGAAACATTTCAGAGGGGATTAAAACAATTCTTATTTTTTCCTCTTAATAAGAATAGCAATAATTTAGCAAATTACAAGGAACTGTAAAATATAATAACACAAGTACAGTATGGAAACTGGAAAGAAATAACCATGAGAATAAGAAACTTTGGGAAATGGATTAGTTATAGATCACAACACATTCAAAATGATACCCCAAACATTGAAAAGTTCACTTTAATGAAATGTATTTTGTCCACAGATTTGACACAATTATACAAGGTTAGTTTAAAGCAATATTTAGTTGACAAATGTAAATAACTAAGACACACTAAAGACATTAAAGAACCTGTTGTACAATAACTGTTATTAAGGTTGCGTGTTTTTGAGTGATCATGTTTTATCCATTATGTGTTAGCTATATCTTATAAGTTCTCATCAATTTGTTTTTGTTCTCTTTTTTCTTCTTTAACATCTTTGTTCTCGTCTTCTGATTAGCGGTCAGCTGGAATCATAGTGGTTTTGTGTAACTACTACTATTTCAAAGACATTAACTGTTATGTTCTTTCTTTACAACTCATTAAAGTCCCATTTTAATTTGCTAACACTGACTTTCAAAACCAACCCGTTTAAGATTCTTGTCATCTGGATTACAGTTTTGCTTGTTCAGGGTCCTGCCTACATTACAAAGCTACTGAAGACATACTGTATTTCACCACTGGGATTCTGGGGTCTTTAGATCAGGGTGTGTTGGTTGTTCCCGGTTTCAGACACAAGTCTAAAGGGGACTCTGCTTTAGAAGTGGTGAACTTTTGATCTCTCTCCCTTTGGACTTAAGACATATGTCTTAAGTCCATGTACACATTCAAGCTCGAGACCCATTGATGTAAACTTGCTTTGTTTAGTTGTGTTTTTTACATTGTTTATTCTTTCTATTGTTCATTCCTTTTATATTGTTGGCTGTTATAATACACAAGTGGTATTAATGAATGCATAATTACTGATGTGGAATAACCTCCATTACATTATATCTTGTTGAAAAATAAGTTCACCTAAATAAAAGTCTCTTTCCGTTTACTTTCCCTGATATCCAGAAGAAGAACATTAATCAAAATGAACCACATAACCTGCTTTATTACTCTGAACTGGAAATAACGTTCAGTTACTTTATAGCCCAATTACCCATGGAGTTATCTCCCCTTCCTGCTGTGCCTCTCTCTGCTGACTTTTATTTATTTCCTGTGATGCATAAACAACGAGCCTATCAGCCTGTTATACAGTTGCCTTTGGTGGGGAAATCATCTGATTGCATACATTTCCTTCTTCTTCTGTCCTTAATTGGATTTCTTCCTCTCTTTTTAGATTGCCATGTGTTTGATCTCCCCCTTCCCCTACTCCTTCCTCCTCCCCTTCAATGTTTCCATCTGTCTGTGGATCAGAGGAGCTGAGGAGGGAAGGAAGGAGGAGGCGGGGGTGTGGGGGTGGGGGGGTATAGATTCAGGCTAGTTGCTGGGCTATCAAAGATTCTCTCTGGGGTGCATAACATTGGTACTGTAGGTGCATGCATGCACTGAAAAGTACCAGCTAATTGACTCACCGGGGAATAAAAGCTAAAACACAGACCCCCAGGTTATTTACAGGATACACACAGTAAGGCTAAGATTCAATCAGCTGAAATATGTGATAATGATAAATGATTCTCAAAATGACATGATACCTTGGAATGGTGCAGTAATGAGTCCCTAACCCTTTGATACACAAGCTATGCAAACCCCTTCTAAGGGACAACATGGGTCAAAAAGGACCCGTATTGACCTATAACATTATTTCATGCATGGCTGAGGGTTTCTTCCCTATATTTCTGTAAATCAATGTATTTCATCATTTAATATTCCAATTATTCATTAAATATGTTGATCTGATCCATTTTGTCTACTCCTGATTTGGTTTTGTTTTAGTACTGGATCCCTTCTGGTTTCTTCTTCACACTGTTGTCATCCACTGCTCTGTCATCATGCATGGTGCTCAGGAGGACAACAGCCTCCCCTTCTTCGACACATACAGTAGGTCACGTTGCCACTGAATCCACATTCTGAGCTATACTTCTCCCTCAATTTGGAGGGTCAAGAAAGATCAAGTAATCTTCAAATACTATCTTTCACAGGATAATGAATAGTTTCTTAGGTAAAATAAGTATAAAATACGACTTCTATGAATCAGATGTGCAAAAGCATCCTGCGAGATATGACATGGTATGAAGTGTGGCATGTGAAACGTAGTCTACAGTAAACATGTTCCTTACTGCAAACATTTACAAAGGTTCTTGGTCCAAATCACTGCTTAATCAATTATTTTTGACAACATGATTATTATAGTATGTATTTTTGACCCATTTGTGTAAACCTGATGTAATGATACAAAAACTGTTTTAGTTCCTAGATTGAGTAGGGGACAATGAAAATGATGATTTATGTTTATCAGAAAGAAGATATTTAATGAATAATTGGAATATTAAATGATAAAATACACTCATTTACAAAATATAGGACAGAAACCCTCAGCAATGCATGAAATAACATTGTAGGTGAATACGGGTCATTTTTGCCCCATGTTGTCCCTTCGAGGGGTAGTGATACAAAAGGGATTCTTTTTATTGAAAAGTAAGAAAGGCAAAATGGAAATAAGACTTTGTGATGATTAAAAACAAGTTAATCGATGAATACATTAAAAAAAGTAATTCATAAAACATATATTTACAGTTAAAACTCACTCGGGTCACTTTTGACTCATGTTGTGAATCAAAGAGTTTTGAATCACATCCTTATTTTGAAGTCAACTAAATGTTTAAACGTGTTTTGTTTAGATGCCTAAAATAACATCTGTGGTAAATGCAAGCTTAAGAAAGTTTCATGTTTTGTTCTTCAACATGAAATACATGAGTAAATACCCAACTCATACCTTTGTCTAATATTGAAGCGATTGCTAACAAGTGATAATGAGGCTTCTTAAAGTTACCACTCCGACAGTTAGCTGCCTTGATCTTAGCACTGATGTAAAGTGACTGCGATGTTGATGCTTTATAGATATTCACGTTGAGTTTTCTAACTTTAAATACGTCAGTAGATAGCCCACTGATGAATGTATAAAGCTTGTTTAAAAATTGCAGTTGTTATCAAGTGGCAGAGTACTAAACACCAGCATGCCTTACATTAGCAGCCTTTAGCTTAGCGGTTTTGAAGTCATGCAACTTTGGTTAAGTTTGTTTATATCCTTATGTTAGCTTTTTACTTCTGGTATTACACGTAAAGTATTCATACAAGTGGCGTTAATATGTGATGATTATCCTGCTAAATAAATGTGCAAGTATCAAAACGTTTATTGCAAAAGATATTACTTTCTGGAATATTGAAAAATCCAGTTTAAAAATCCAAGTAATACAATCATTCTCATATATCTTTTTTTACAACATTACTTTCGCTGAGGGATTTGGTTTCGAAAAGGAGTCTATGATTAAGCCATCATAAGAGCCATCAGTCAGGTTTTATGGCATGAATGCATGATTGACATGACACGTGTAACTACACGCCTGCGGTTCTTTGCTGAGTTAAATATTAATTGGACATTGGGTGAGATGAAAGTTAACCAGCAGTTCAGGAAGCATTGTTAAATGGAAGTTGACAGACAAACAATGGTACACTGATGAGGGAGCAAAGCAACATATTGCAACACGATACATAATGCAACATGAACAGTGAAACACCAAATAGTTTTATTAATACAGAATGAGAACATTCAGTCAGAGTGCAGAGAGAGGTGATCTCTATCATGCAGAATAACACTTGACGTTCATTTCAACATCTTGATATTACATTGCTCTTTGTTGCCTCATAATGACTGACAGTCTGACAGGCCCTGTGTTCAAATCATGAGTCTGATTCACAAAGTAGAACTGCTACTAACTGTATCCTCCACAATTAAAGGGCCCTATTATGCCCATTTAAAGGGTTCTCCTCTACTACAACATATCCTTTAGCAGAAATAAGTTAAAGAAATAAAACTGAAAACTAAATGAAAATGTAACTGCAGCACCAGATCTGAACTCCATGCAAGAATATCACTTTTGTGATTATTATACCAATAACAGAAGACAAAGGTTTTACATTCTTCCATGGACCTTTTCCTATGGCTGTCCATTTCACCCTGATAAAAACGCATATGCCTACACCATAATAATAATAATAATAATAATAATAATAATAATAATAATCTGTTTTATTTAAGAGCACACTTTTCTTTTAAAAAACTAAACTCAAAGTGTTACAGAGTATAATGGTAGCAACACAATTTAAAATAAACACACAGGTGCGGTAATCCCACCATCACCAGTCTTCAATATATACTGTAGATAATCACCAGATGCCCAAAGTAGCCTTTAAAATCAAAGCATAAGAAAACAACTTGAATAAACTTAAATAACTACACAAAATAAATAAATAAACCATAACATCAAGATGAATAAACATGTAGCTATTAAATAATATAAGTCAATATATTGCTCCATCACATCCAAAGTATCCTTTTGAGTTCTTATGTACAGTTGTGCCAGCGACTATAACCATGTTTATAGTCGCTTCTTATATAAATTGACTTGACAATCATGGTTTCTTGTTTGAACACAATTTGGAATCCCTTCAGGAGGAAAATACCAACTTGGCAAAAACTGAATTAATTACCAGAACTTGCTAACCCTGTCCACTCCTCTTCCATTTAACTCCTCACACACTTTGTAGTTTGTTAGGGAAGGAAATATCCTCTGTATCTGTCTCTTCCCATCTACAGACTTCTCACCCAAACACACTTTTATCATCGATCTTCACATCGCTTTTATCCAGGTTATCGCTGATTAGCGTGATACCTTTAGATTAAATTCCCTTGGAGGGTAAACACACCAAAACACACACACACACACACACACACACACACACTCACACACACACACACACACAGTTAATTAAACACAATCTATATACAGAGAAACACACGAAACAAGATAATATATGCAAATCCCCACTGCACGCATCTTCATAAAAAACATTGCCATTTATAAACATACAAATACACAGACTAAAAATGAACAAACATACGTACATGCACACAAATGAGATACTCAAATCCGTTTCTCGCTTCACACACACAAACTATGTTTATGGGAGCCAGCTTCTATGACTGTTGGTTATAAATAATACTAAATAATAATAATAAAACCGTGCATCCCATTGGTGTTGATCTGTATTATAGCCGGAGGATAAAAACAGAGGAACACAGATCCTGTGTAAGCGTGTGTGTGTGTGTGTGTGTGTGTGCGTGCCTGCGTGCGTGCGTGCGTGTGTGAGTTGCCATAACCCTGTCAGTTTAGACTCAGGAGCCTTCACACAATGATAAGCCCATCCTTCTCCCAAAGGCCCCCAGTGTGTTCACACTTAGTGATGTTCTGCCAATCAAACTTACAAAGGGGATGGAGAGATGGAAAAAAAGAACACATTTGGTCTCACTTTATTTAATTTCTTGTGTTTTCTGCCAATGTGAAGCCACTAGTGTGATGACGTGAGAAACTCCTGACACGATAGTTACTCGATGCCAGGTGACGGACCCAAAGGCCCCTTGAGATAATATTTAAATACTTTCAAAAGTTGAAGGATTTATTTTCCTGAGTATTAAGTTAGAGCCCCAAACTTTATTTTCCCTGGCCACATCAACAAGCTCTGACTGGAGGATTCCAAGACGCTCCCAGGCCAGCGAAGAGATATAATCCCTACACCTGGTCCTAGGTCTACCCCAAGACCCCGAGATACTTGAACTCCTCCACTTGGGGTAAGGCTTCATTCCCTACCTGGAGTGGACAGTCCATCGGTTTCCTGCTGAGAACTATGGCCTCAGATTTGGAGGTGCTGATCCTCATCCCAGGCGCTTCACACTCGGCCGCGAACCGATCCAGTGAGTGCTGAAGGTCACAGACCGATGAAGCCATTAGGACCACATCATCTGCAAAAAGCACAGGTGCAATTCTTAGCCCACCAAACTGCAGACCCCCTTCCCCACGACTACGCCTCGAAATCCTGTCCATGAATATCACAAACAGGATTGGTGACAAAGCGCAGCCCTGGCGGAGGCCAACCCTCTCCGGAAATCAATCCAACGTGCTACCGAGGACCCGGACACAGCTCTCGCTTTGAGAGTACAGAGATTGGATGGCCCTGAGTAGAGACCCCATACTCCCGCAGCACCTCCCACAGTATCTCCCTGGGAACCCGGTCGTACGCCTTCTCCAAATCCACAAAGCACATGTAAACCGGATGAGCGTACTCCCAGGCCCCCTCCAGGATCCTTGCGAGATTGAAAAGCTGGTCCACGTTCAACGACCAGGACGAAAACCGCATTGTTCCTCTTCAATCTGAAGTTCGACAATCGGCCGGACCCTCCTTTCCAGCACTTTAGAGTACACTTTCCCGGGGAGGCTGAGTAATGTGATGCCTCTGAAATTGGCACACACCCTCTGATCCCCCTTTTTAAAAAGAGGAACCACCACCCCGGTCTGCCACTCCTTCGGTACTGTTTCCGACTTCCACGCAATGTTGATGAGACGTGTCAACCATGACAGTCCCTCAACACTCGGAGCCTTCAGCATTTCTGGGCGGATCTCATCCACCCCCGGGGCTTTGCCACTGTGGAGCTGTTTAACTACCTCAGTGACTCCTCCTGTGAGATTGGAATTGATCCCCCTTCATACTCCAGCTCCGCCTCTAACATAGAGGGCGGAGTTGTCGGATTCAGGAGTTCCTCAAAGTGTTCCTTCCACCACCCTAACACACTATTAGTTGAGGTCAACAGCGTCCCATCCTTACTGTACACAGCTTGGATGGTTCCCTGCTTCCCCCTCCTGAGGTGTCGGACAGTTTTCCAGAACAACTTTGGTGCCGACCGAAAGTCCTTCTCCATGGCTTCTCCGAACTTCTCCCACACCCGCTGCTTTGCCTCGGCCACGGCTGAGGCTGCTGCCCTTCGGGCCTGTCTATACCTTGCGACTGCGTCAAGTGTACCCAGGGATAACATATCCCGGAAGGCCTCCTTCTTCAGTCGGACAGCTTCCCTGACCGGTGTCCACCAGGAGGTTCGAGGGTTACCGCCCCTTGAGGCACCTAAGACCTTGAGTCCACAGCTCCCCGCCGCAGCTTCGGCAATGGAGGCTTTGAACACCGCCCACTCTGGTTCAATGTCCCCAGCCTCCACAGGGATGCCTGAAAAGCTCCGCCGGAGGTGTGAGTTGAAGGCCTCCTGGACTTGGGACTCCTCCAGACTTTCCCAGTTCACCCGCACTACATGTTTGGGCTTACCAGGTCTGTCCAGAGGCTTCCCCTGCCACTCGACCCAACTCAACACCAGATGGTGATCAGTTGACAACTCCGCCTCTCTCTTCACCTGGGTGTCCAAAACATGCAGCCTCAGATCCGATGATATGATAACAAAATTGATCATGGACCTTCTGTGCTCTGGTACCACGTACACCTATGAGCATCCTTATGTTCGAACATGGTGTTTTTTATTGCCAATCCATGACTAGCACAGAAGTCCAGTAACAAACCATCACTCCGGTTCAGATCGGAGGGGCCGTTCCTCCCAATCACGCCCCTCCAAGTGTCTCCATCATTAGTCACGTGTGCGTTGAAGTCTCCCAGCAAGGCTGAGGAATCCCCTTCAGGAGCCCCATACAGGACTTATTTCAGGGTCTCCAAGAAGGGCGAATACTCTGAACTGCTGTTTGGTGCATAAGCACACACAACAGTCAGAGTTTTCCCTCCCATGACCCGCAGGCGTAGGGAGGCGACCCTCTCGTCCACTGGGGTAAACTCCAACAAAGCGGCACTCAACCGGGGGCTTGTGAGTATCCCCACACCCGCTGGGCGGGTATCCTCGCTTTCATGTTTGTTTGTCATGAGGTCTTTTGAACCAATCTTAGTCTGGCCCCTTACCTGAGACCAATTTGCCATGGGAGACCCTACCAGGAACACAAGGTTCCAGACAACACAGCCCCCAGGTTCATCGGGGCACACAAACCTCTCCACCACGATAAGGTGCTGGTTCTCGGAAAGGTTCTCTCAGGAATGTAATTTGGTAATAATTTATTGGATATGATAATATTAATATTGTATAATATATTACATTTGTATATTTCTCATTTTCATTCATTTTTATTCATTTTTATTTTTTAGTTCTAATTATTTGTTATTTGTTTTGCTTCTTCTTGTATTTTGCTGCTTCAACGGAAGAATGTCCCAGTTTGGGATAAACAAAGTGATTCTGATTCTGATTTATATCTATACAACGGTATTACACCCTTACTTCAGTGTGATTTTATGACTGCTTAACGCATCATATGCTAGAACTGACCGAGTATTCATTAGTAGTTGGGGCTGACATGAACGCTGTATGGGATGTGTCTCGAGATCGTTCCCATCCAAGAGCCTCAAGAGACCAACAATCGGCTACTGCTGCTCTGCGTTCTTGGGTCCAAAGCCTAGGTCTTGTAGATGTCTGGCGATCAGTTAATCCTACCTTGGAAGACTATTCATTTTTTTCTCACAGGCATAACACATTCTCTAGAATAGATTTTATTTTTTCTTCCACAAACCTTTTTCAAAGCATTGATAATACTATTTTGCTTCCCATTGCTCTGTCAGACCATAAAGGAGTGTTCTGTCGCGCCTCTCTGAAATACTTATCAAAACGGGCCACTAGATGGCGCTTTTCATTATTAAAGAATGGGGATTTTAAAGCGCAATTTCTATCTCAGTTGGACGAGTTTCTTTCTTTTAATATGGGTTCAGTAGATGATCCTAGGATTTTATGGGATGCAGTGAAAGGTTTTATTAGAAGCAATGTCACATTATTCACTTCCAATTTGCGTAAGGCTAAATCTGCCAGATTACAAACCCTTGAGCCTCATCAAAAAAGAAATTAATGACATTTTGAAATAGCAATCTGAATTCTTGTTACACAGAACTAGACAGAGGTATTATTTTCAGGGATCCAGACCCACTCATTTATTGGCCATGAAGATTAGATCTAGTGACAACTTTGCTGACATCCCCTCCATTAGAACGACTGAAGGCCTCATTACAACAGAACCCAAAGAGATTAATAAAACGCTTATTGGGTTTTATTCCACTTTATACCAATCCGAGGGCCAGCTGGACAAAAATGGATGTGAGAACATTCTTGGACAGCTAAATCTACCATGTCTATCAGTAGAAGATTCCTTGAGCCTTGATAACCCTGTAACTGTGGAAGAATTAAAAGAGCGGCTTTGTCTATGCAGCTTTGTCTATGGCTTAGATGGGATACCTCCAGAGTTGTATCTGTTGTTCTGGGAGAAATTAGGCAATTTACTTCTAGACATGATCAAAGCGTCAATTGAGAACTTTTCCAACAGATGTCAATACAGCCCTTATATCTTTGCTCCTAAAGAAAGACAAAACCCCACAGACTGTGCTAGTTACAGACCCCTGAGTTTGTTAAATACTGACCTCAAAATCTACGCAAAGCTAATTGCGCAACGTATTAAAAAGTTTATGCCATTTTTAGTTCATTGTGATCAGACGGGATTATCAAGTCCAGACTTGCCTCTGACAATGCTAGGCAACTTCTTCACATAATTGATACTGCAAAAGATGCAAAAGTCCCACAAACTGTGCTGTCGCTTGATGCCATGAAGGCCTTTGATAGGCTGGAGTGGTCCTTTTTGTGGTCTGTACTAGAAACTATGGGGTTTGGGAAAGGGTTTGTCCATATGATTCAGGTCTTGTACTCTAACCCCACTGCACAAGTATTAACTGGGCAGTTGTTTTCCGTTCCGTTCCCTGTCACTAGGTCATCACGACAGGGCTGCCCTTTGAGCCCTTCACTCTTTGCCCTTTCGCTCGAACCCCTGGCTCAAATGATACGACAGTCAACCTCCATAAACCCCATTTCGATTCTTCATATGGAACATAAAGTAGCTCTTTTTGCAGACGATGTCTTAGTCTTTATGGAAAATCCTATTCAGTCAATACCAAATGTATTTTCAATTTGTGAGGAGTTTGGCTCTCACTCTGGATTTAAGATCAACTGGTCCAAATCCGCTCTTTTGCCTCTTAATGACTCAGCGAAAACACTACCTTTCCCCGCTGATATCCCTGTTGTCCAGCACTTTCAATATCTTGGAATTAAGATTTTCCCTTCTTTGCATCGCATTACAACTCATAACTTTTTGGAAATGCATAAAACCCTGAAGAATGATATGGATAGGTGGGCTATCCTCCCTGCCTCTCTCCAGGCCCGGACCGCTATTGTTAAGATGAATATCTTACCTAGAATTCATTTTATTAGCTCAATGATTCCACTTTGCCCTCCCACAGATTATTGGAAGAAACTCCACTCTGACGTTTCCCAATTTATCTGGAACAAAAAACGTCCCAGACTGAAAGTTTCCACCTTGCAGAGGAGTAGAGGGGATGGTGGTTTAGCTGAACCTAATTTTAAGTATTACTTTTGGTCATTTGTGCTCCGCCCTATTGTTACCTGGTGTGATCCTCACACCCCAGTATCTTGGCGCAAGTTGGAAGAAAATATGGTACGACCATGGAGTTTGGGATATGTCGTGTTTTCTAATGTTTCTGACAAGCAAACCATGTTACGCTTTGGTCCCTTAGTTTCAAATGTGATTCGAACGTGGTGCTTGGTAGAAAAGGAATGTAAGATATCCTGTACATGGCATACTCTTTCCCCTCTGTTTAACAACAAAGGGCTACTGATTAGAGGGAGACCTATCTCTTCATCACACTGGAGCAATAGTGGCATCCATTACCTTAAAGACTTATACAATGACAGCGCCCTAGGTTCCTTCCAGGATATTAGAACTTCATTCAATCTTCCAGGTTCCTCTTTCTTTTTTTACTTACAGATCAGATCAGCCCTGAAAGCATATGGCGTGCCTTGGCGGCAACCATTACCCATTCATCCCTGAGCAGATTGATGTCGATGCAAAATAATACCAAGGGTATGGTATCTAGGTTGTACATGTTTATTCTAGGATCCAGCCTGACTTGCCTTTAGACAGATTGTGGAGACAAGACTATCCTGCTCTGGATCCAGAATTTGACTGGGAAGATGTTTGGGATAGTGTAAAGGAGGCATCACGTAATCCTAACCATCAACAAATACATTTTAATTTCATACATAGAACTTATTTAACCCCTCGCAAACTTTTCTACATGAAACTGATAGACTCTCCCTTGTGCTCCTTTTGTACTCTAAAGTCTCCAGGAACGTTCCTACATATGATGTGGGATTGTCCACCGGTAACACAGTTCTGGTTTGATGTTGCTTCGACACTGTCAGATCTAGTGGTTGTGTCGGTACCAGCGACTGTCCCTGTTCTGATTCTGAATGATTTTTCAGGACTTCATACTTCTAGACTAAATAAGCGCATCATCCTAGCTGGGCGCACGGCCGCCAAAAAGATGGTTGTTACGCGATGGAAACCCTCACAGATACTTAACATTAGACAGTGGATTCTTACCTTCTTAGATGTGGTGTATTTGGAATTGTCAACTGCCCGTACTCATGGAGCTACTGAAAAAACTCTGTCCATTTGGCAGACAGCAGCTGAATCTTTCAAAGGCTTGTTGGGGTAACCTTATAACCTTAACTATCATCACCCCTTGTGACATTCATTTTATGAATCCTTCTTTCCCCTGAAGTTTGATGTGTGTGTGTGTATGTGTGTGTGTATGTGTGTGTGTGTGTGTGTGTGTGTGTGTGTGTGTGTGTGTGTGTGTGTGTGTGTGTGTGTGTGTGCGTGTTTGTCTGCGTCTTTGTGTATGTCTGTGTGTCTATATCATTTCCATTGTGTTTTGGATGCATCCCTTTGCATACAGGCAGGCGTGCATGGGGCTGCTTTTTTGTTTTAATTTTAATTTTCCCTTTTCTTTCTTTATCACATGTTATTGTGCTGTGTTAGTTTTGTTTTGGTTAGATTGGTTTGGGTGGGTTGGGTGGGGGGTCATTATTTTTCTTTGCGTCACGTAGTTGTGCTATTTTATTGAAATTTGGTTGCATATTTTTGTGACAAATGGCCGACCTTACTCTTTTCATGCCCACTCAAGATTGCATTGTATTTTTGTATTTGAAGTGCAATTGCTTAATAACAATTTGGTCACAAAAAAAACTGTGATTGAAGTCACTTTGTCAGCAGCATTTCTCCGGGCAGATTTGTGAGCTGTGGATCTGTTTTGTCTGCATGATAATGTGTTCATGCTTGTCTGCAAATAAGGGAACATCCTGTTTGTTTTATGGCTGTGTGTGTATGCATCCCTGCCTCCATATGTGTACGTTTGCTCTGATGTTTTTTAAAAGAGCTTGACTCACCATTAGGCATGCAGTGAACTCACTTACTCTTTGCTTAAGCATGAAAAATGGATGTGGTTTTGACAGTAATATTCATATGAGGATGGTTTGCATATGCTCCGTGTGTGTGAGTGCATACTACATATGCATCAATGCCTCTGTGCGTGTGTATGTATGTGTGTGTGTGTGTGTGTGTGTGTGTGTGTGTGTGTGTCCCCATTTATGCATGCATAGCTTTGCGTGTGTGTGCGCAACAGGCTGTTTGTCAGCATCACAAATGACTCTCCTATTAATTAGGAATGATGCCCAAACCAATGGAGACAGCCGGGAGAAAAGTCAGAAGCCAAAAGTTCAAAAAGGTAATGCTTCAATTAAAATATTCATTAAGCGTACCCTGTTTACTCAATCACTCGTGACAAACGACTTGTGCCGCTGGTCGGACTTCAATTTATTCCAGCACACACACACACACACACACACACACACTTCCCTCTTCCCCATGACTCAAGAGTAAAAGCAAATGTGTGTTTTATGACAGAGCAATCTGTCAAAACAAGAGAATTGCAAGTGAAATCAGTAAGGCTCCAATATGCATCTGAAGTGCATGTGTCAGATTGTAAACTGACCTGAACTGGGTGAATAAATGACTTGATACACTTGTCACAGCCTCACACATCCTCTGAGTTTTATTAGGTACTTTGTATCTGTCATCTGTTGGGGCAGAATCAGTTTATCTGCTCCTCAGCACACACATAACATTTTCTGTTTCTGGTTGTCTTTCACAAAGTTGGGGACCTCTGGGATTCAAATTGACGGCTAGCAGGCTAAGTATGAGGATCTCAATATATTTATGTCTATTTGTATCTTTATTGTTTTTGGATTGGTTACGGCCGACAGTAAGCTGTGTTAAGAGCTACTTAACACTGCTTGTGAGTATGGTGATACTCCCTCATACATCAGAAAGGGATGCATGTGTTCTTCTGTTACTTATTGTAGTAGTTTATTATTAAAAATATAAGAAAATGCAGCTGTCATAGTTAATTGATCATTACTCATATTTGTTCATGTACTCTGTGTAGTTCAAAAGAGATAAACAGACATATGGTGACAATAAAAGCGTACTGTGTAAAAAACAAACATATATATGCATATGAGTCAATGTATACGAATAACGGGCTAATTTTCAAATATGAAAAATCTGAATATTATTAAATGTTTTCAACATTCAGATTGTTGCGTGGACAAAAATGATTGTCAAAATGTTTATTTAGGTTAGTTTGTTTTTTTATATAAATGAATCGAGCACATGACATATATTAAGGGTACACCTTAATATATATCATGTGCCATTATTTGTCGTAAAAATAAATAATTTTCGTAACTTTTTTTGCAAGCTGTAAGTTAGAAACAAAGTCTTTGCATTTATTATGATATATATATATATATATATATATATATACAGGGCCCGTCCTGCGCTATTCTACCCTGTGACTTTGTTATACTTGCTGCTACTCATTTTAACTTCCAGAAACTTACTATGGCTCGCTTAACCTCTCTCTCGCTCTGACACATTCACACACTATCCCCCACTCTCTCTCTTAAAGGGACAGGCTGCCTTATGCTACTATTACAGTTTAAATAGTAAAACATCGGCAAAAATAGTTATTCTTAACATCGGCATCGGCCTGACATTTTTGCAACCGGTGCATCCTTAATTTAAATCAATTATGTCTGTATGATTTAAATATTAAAACAACAACAAATGAGTCAGGACGATTATTTATTAGATTTAATTTGTTTTTATATTATTTTTCCAAACAGCAGTCAAGACTGGGCAGACGGACCATATTATAAATGTTGTGTGTACATAAATATGAAAGCTGCTACTTAAATAATATTGTTTGGGATTATTTGTGACAAAAGATAATACACTGAGACATTGAGCCATATATGTTTCTATGACATATGGGATATCACTCCTGGTCTGACAACTGCATGCCTAGAAAATACTTTCACAAATAATTCTACCACTAGATTTAAGGCATTTAACATTTTTAAACTAAGTGATTTGAAACCCAACTACGGGAATCACTATCAGGATTATGATTATTTCAGGGGGCAACAGCTAATAGATCTGGTGCTCTGATGCTGCCAGAAGAAATTGGGCCAAGACTCATGTGCGGGGTCAATACTGAATCAAATGGTTATCAACTTGAAAAGCGAAAATAGAGTTGAAGTTGAAAGCAGATGTTGAGGATCAGCAAACTGGATCATTCATAACTTTCCCTTCGTAGCCAAGAGCTCAAGTCTTTTCTCAGGTCCGATTTCCACCTCAGCCGCACTGAGTTGCAAGACTCATCCATCTTCAAAGTCCAGCACACAAAAGTTAAATTTCCTATTAAAATATTAATTAAGTTTAACCCATCTACTCATTCATCCCTGACAAATTGCTTGGTTAGTGCCGCGCTGGCTCCAACTTATTCTTCTGAAGTTCCCTGACTCATCCTGTGTAGAAATGTGCAAATCAATCCCATTTTTCATTTAAATGTCCATCTGTGTCATGGTGGGAAAAAAAAACACGTACATATAGTAAAAGGACAACTGCATTCTGCTTTTTAATCATCGTTTTGCTTAAATTTTAAATGGACTTGGAGGAAAGGACTTAACGACTGCAGCTTCATGACTTGTCTTTGATTTGGTCAAGCACTTAGTCTGCACTTATAACCTGCTGCTTGCATTCAGTAATGTATGTATTATACTGCTGTATAAACTGCGATGCATCCAGTTACATAGAAGTAACATTTGATACATAATAACTTTTAGTCATAAAGTGGTGCAAAAATGAGTCCTAAAACCCAGAAACTAGTTATCATTTTACAACTTCCTGTTTGCTAAAAGTTGATGTTTTTTTTTTTATGTTAGATGCCTGAAAAAAAGGTCTGGGTTTAACACAAAGGTTGTTCAATTTTGTTCTACAACATAAATAGCAAATAATAACCCACTGGTGAATGTCAAAAGCTTATTTTTGTCATAGAAATGGCGGTTGCTTAAAGGCGACTAATGCTGAATATTAGCCGCTTTTAGCTTGGCGGTGGTGATGCGTAACAAAGTGACTCAGATGTAGTTTTTAGACTAACAATAGCTTTTTACTTTGGGCAATTGCATTCACGCTTCAAAATAAAACCCTCGTCGTATCTTGCTGAACAAAACGTGTGCTGCTAACTTTCTGGTCGAGCAACAAAAATATGTAGCATTTCAACTCCACTGTTTCCTTAGTTTGGAAGCCAACGTTTTATTGATCGTGTGATTAGAAGCATGAAATAAAGTCTTGGGTTATTACACACTGTATACATTTTCAAATTTGGTTCTACGACTTGAAATACGTCCATAAACACTCCACTCGTGAATCTCTGACGCTTTTCTGTGTGATAAAAACGGTTGTGGCTTAGTAGTGACTAAATAAACCACTATACGTCAGCATGCCGACACAAGTCGTCCTCTAGCTTAGTGGTGGAGATGCACAGCCATGGGACTGTGATGTTGTTAGTTTATAGCCTAATGTTAGCTTTCTACTTCTGGCGATCGCATTTAAGCTTCCAAAAACACAAAAAAGAGGACTTAATATGTGGAGATTTTCTTAATCAACCCAACAAGTTAGTATCGTAAACACGTGTTTGCTACTGATGTTATTTTCTGCAATATTCCATAATCTAAGACAACATTACATTGCTTTTAATCCTGGAAGTCTTGCTTACTTCCTGATCAGCCTACAAAAACATTTCATCACTGCACATTCAAATAAGAATCCTTAAGAGTTTAGTCCTAGTTTGTTGCCTTCCATGGTTTTACTTGTTAGATTTTTATCCAAAGTGAATTGCATACACTCACTTAACATAGGGGAAATCCTCAAAGGAGCAGTTTGGGGTGAAGTGTCTTGCCCAGGGACACAACGACATGCATTGGGGATTGAACCAGTGCTCCCCTGATCCAAAGATCAGCACACTTTCTTTTTTTCTTCTATTATAAAATTGGCAATTTTTACATTTTATTTACACTTTACATGATACATGTATCTGAAATTGTCCAATATGGACACATGTATGTATTTATTTATTCAAGCACAAAACCAAAACGTAATAAAAAAAAACAATAAACAAGAAAAACATACAAAAATCAAAATACATCAATGAAATGTCCTTTTCCATGATACATCTATGCATTTGAAAATGCAGTTTTACTTCTCCTTCACCACTCTCCACCAGTGTTGCCACAGTTACCTTGAAAAAGTAATCTGATTACTGATCACTGATTACTCCTTTAAAAAGTCACTTCGTTACTTTACTGATTACTTGATTTTAAAAGTAACTCAGTTAGATTACAAGTTACTTTATTAGTTATATTCAGCAGCTGCCGACATAAAAATGAGTCCAACACACTGCCCGACCAACTTCTTCAACTCTCCCCCTCTTACATGAACATATCAATGTTTATATGCATATACACTGAGCCACATCCTCCTCTTAAAAGCAAGTGCAGCTTAATACTACAGAATGATGCCAGCAATAAGGTCATAAAAACAGCCAAAGAGCAGCTGATGTATGTGTTTACAGTGCAGCCAAACACATTTTCAACAAAGAAGTTAGTCAATAATTGACCTTTTCACATTTTTGATCATGCCATAAGCAACTGCAATCTGATTTAATGCTGCACATGAAAGGAGTAGTTTTCCATACAGAAGCACACAGTGAGGTCTGTTGCCTGCTGAGGAGTTGGAGGTGTGCAGCCTGTCGCCTACAGCTCTTTATCTATCAGCTCACTGCAGCTGCTCCTGATTGTGCCATTACTCCCTGAAATGTTAAAACTGCTCGGCTGTCAAAAGAATGTTTGAAATGACAGCTGTCTTGTTCAGTAGTCACATTTGTGAATAACGTTATTGACTTTGACATCGGAGACATACATTGCCTTTCCTGAAACTGCTTCACAAATTCAAGGCCACCCTGCATAATGTCTTGCCCAAACATCGACATGTTTACTAGAGCCGGGAACCAAACCACTGACCTTCTGACTGGTAGACAACAACTCAACAATTTGCATTATAAATAATTTCATTCATCATAATGCATGCATGGACTCTGGAAAGATGGGCCCCCAGGAGCAGATACCGCATCTCCAACACACATCTCATATCAGTGTCATGATGTCATCTGTATTGCGACATCAATGAAACCTCTTCCGGGAATATTTTATTTTGTATTGTATTTATATTTTCGGGGAGGTATTTAACCTTCGACACAGTTCATCATTTTTCCCTCCTCTGTCTCCTTTCCCATGGCATATGTTTTCAGCCTTGTGGTTGCTGTAATCTCCATTAAGGAGGGGCAGCTCTGGTGCTTTCTTGCTTTTTCTTATATCTTGGTATGCAATATATATGTATATACTCAGGACTTTTACCCAGGGGACCGCTGTTCGTGTCCTGCATGTAACAAAAGCGCTGTGTTGACTTATTTTAGGTATTGTACTTAACTTACGAGCCTCAAGTGGCCTCACAAACATACTTTGTTTGACCCAAACCATTAAATGATCCTTATCCTTACATTGGGGTTGGCCTTCCGAAATTTCCAATATCCTATTCTGCCTATTTTATATATGCAATGCAATTTTAAAGCAGGCGAGGTCAGTGTACAGCACATACTAGTGCCTCACAGACGGAGGTGGGAGGTCCCCTTTCACTCTGAACACCGGCAGAGAAGAGGCCAAATATTAAACGAACGACCACCACACCCCCACAACATGCATAACTAAAGTTAAGCAGGTTTACCACAGTTTTCCCTGCAGGTTGAAAATGGATGTGATGCCAATGTGTCGTAACCAAGCGTGGACGTGTTAGTTGGGCGGAAGAAATGTTGATAACATATTGAAATATATTTTTTCTAACAAACTGTCTTTTCTAAGAGATACCTTGAACACTTTGTGAAAATATAACTTTGGATAAATTGGATATTATCCAACTGCTCAACGAGGAGTAAAGAGCAGCTACATCTTAGAGAATATTATATTATAGCGTTGGAGAAAAACAGTCCTGCATCTTTAAACTGCAAATCATTTTCAATCACTCAAAAAAGATTAAAGGCAAACAGATGTAAAGAATGAAAGCAGGTGACAGGACAGTGTGGTGTTTTTTTGCTGAAAGGTATTTTTTCTTTTGATATCATAATTGTTTTCGGAGTTTCTGCTGTTTCTTATACGTTTCACAGCAGCTGTGGATTAATTACAAACTGTCAAAGAAAGAAACGTTTCAAAAGAAGTATTAGACAATATACAGAAATAATTTGATTAGTGCAGTGCGTGTTTGCGTGTGTGTGTGTGTGTGTGTGTATGTGTCTGTGTGTTTGCGTGCATGTGTGCGTGTGTGTGTGTTTGCGTGCATGCGTGTGTGTGTGTTCTTTAAGTGGGTACATGCTTGTTTTTTTCTGTGTCTTCAAATGTGCATGTACTTTTTCATGTATTTTGGAGATTTGAAATGCCTCAATGAACACAAATAAAAAAACACATTTCTATTAGTTTGTATGCATGGGAAATTCATCTTACAATAAAACAAAAAGACAAAAGGCCCTAAAGTTATTAAAGGGGCCACGTACTGTATATGCTTTTATTCAGGTTCATATTTGTGTTTAGTACCTCTGCTGGGACATGTCTCCATGCTTTAATGTTCAGAAAGCTCTTTATTTTTCTCATACTGCCTGTGCTGCAGCACCTCTTTTCACCCTCTGTCTGAAACCAGAGTCCAGTCTGCTCTGATTGGTTTGGATCATTTACACTCACAAAAACATACTGTATACATTACAGGAAATGGAAAATTGAAAACGCATGAAAGGGTTCCTTTAAATGCTTTTTTTTCAATACGTTATTGCTTTTTAACATTACAACGCTTAATATGTAAGTTTGAATAAATGACAAACATTGTGTTTGTGTGTATTTGTCCTTGCCTAATAAGATAAAGGTAAGCTCTAATTAGGCACTGGAGGGAGGATGGACTGAGAGAAACAAGCGAAACTGAAAGGTATTTTAGGCTGAAGCGAAACAGCAGGAGAACGTTAGGCAAATTGTCTTTGACAAGTGATAAGTATTTCTTTTTCCCAGAAGCATAATAATGATTTCAAGCAGTTTTTCTTCTCTTGAAATATTCATTTTTAGTGCAACCTTTAGCCATAAGCAAGGCGTAGAAAAACATCTATATATGTGAAATGCAGGTTTGTTAGTGAAATGAGAAGTCTTGACAATTACTAACACTTTCTGGAAGGAAGCGGGTCAGAGAGAAAGAGAGGCAGCAGAGACAATTAAAATGATCATGACTGCTACTGTCAAAAGTTATAACAGGGTTTGCCTTCATATCTGTTATGGTCATGATTGAAACTTGGTTCATGGCTGATGCCCACTTGAGCCAGGTGTTAATGAGGATAAAGCAGGATAAAGCTCCCGATAAAAACCAAAAGCAGGTCTCAACATTTACGCAGCATCACACTCCAAGGGAAGAAGGAAGCCATGAGGAGGGATCATTACAAACATGTATCCCTAATGGGCGAGAAAATACTGCTGCACAAAGAACACAAGCACAAACATCCCTGTTGACGGCAGACAGAGAAAAAATACAAGCTTACATAAGTTGCAAGTGTTGCTATGGCAACAAACTACCCAAGTCAAACAACGGAATTGTCTTGGATTTGTTCAGGTACATTCAAACCTCTGCGATAAAGCTTATTCGTCTTGATTCTCAGGGACATTTCATTAGAACCTGCTTTGAAAGAACTAAAGGCCTTCAAGATAGGGAGCATTTCATCAGAATAATTAAACCCTGGCACGACACTGGTATGATGTGAAAGCGCAGTGGGTGGCTTTATTGCAAAGAAAAAGGTGACATTTGCCCGCGGATTTAGAAGAATAGTCACCAGTTTTCCAGCTCTACATGCTAGAGCGCAGGGATTGGATAGTGAGCAGCTGTTCAGCCTCTCACGTCTTGGATGAGCAGAGAAATAGGCTGAACTGCAACCAGGCAGATATGTTGGCAGTAGGCATCCATTTTAAAGTGATTCAAAAATTTAAAATCATATACATTACTTGTATTGTTGCACTATTGCACATTTGAAGATGAGTAATAAGTAGTTTAAGAACAGATCTGTTGGCAACCAGCCAAACGCACGTTCCTCTGCGAAAATACGCTTTCAATATAAGTGTATGAAAGAGATCTAGTTAGCCAGCCCATATCTCGACCACTTCTTCCTTTTTGGTGCAGCAGTTATTCTTTGCAGTCTAATTAGCAATTTGAGTTGTTAGTTTGCACGCTCATTTTCGGCAAACAAAAAGCTCAAACCTTATCTCGTTGCATACAGATTTCGTATTCTTATGAAGGCATATGTTTATACAGATTACTTAAACACGAAGACAATCAAAGCTACAATAATACATGTTTTAATTTAAGATTAATCCAATAACGTGTATGTTGTCTGTGAAAGTAGTCATATGTAGTGACTGACCGATAGAGAATTATCACCTGAGTCTAAAGTTTGTGCAGCATTTTAGTGTCTTTCAGCTCATTGTTTCACAACGTTTACTGTTTTGTTTTTTTCTTGATTGCAGTCCCAGGCATGATGAACCTGCTTTACACTACTTAACAAAGGGGACCACTTAGCAGCTAAAGAGACTTCCTTCAGGAGTGAAGACCCAACAGAGCTAAAGAGTGAAAACCATTGGAGATACATCAGGTGGATACAAACAGGGCTCCAAATGATTACTAATGTAATATATGCCTGCTGGATGTGTAAATGATTTGATGTTTGCTAAGAGAGCAATTATCTGTGATAAGAGCTTTTTTAATTCAGGTTTATAGTTTATAAAATAAAACAAAACACAATCTTGACACAAAGAATGCGGCCCAAGCTCCAAAATCTTCCCATTGTTAAGGGGTGTGGACTGTAACATGCATCAGTGTTAATTTTACATTGAGTGTTTGTACTCTGTCACACAGAGGATGCAGTGCTTGCGGGGATCATAATTTCCCCATTAGAGATTAATAGTCCCAATCACTCAGCTAATTAATTGTGATCGCAAACAGCAAACGGCGTGGTATTGAAAAACTGAAACGTGATTGCTGGCAATTAATTAAAGTCATTTTAAGTTTGAATCTCAACCCCTTTGTGCAGCTCGATATCTGGAGGCCTCAGTGAATTATTATGGAAGTTGGCTGTACAATCTGGTTAGTTTGCCATTCTAAATAATTAGAATATACAAATGTTGTATTGTATTGTGTGTGGCACTGAGGTGGGAGTTACATACCATTTTAAGAAGGCCTGATTTGGTTTGATTTTGCCTTTCCTGTAGTGTGTTAAATAGGTTTGGTCTGCAAAGGCTAAAATCCTACAGAGGGAGTTTCCTGAAACTCTCTGTTTTACTTCCATAACATAATGGCATCACTAGATAACACTATTGGCTAGCACTCCAACACTTTTTATGTCATTAGCTAAGGTCCAGGACTTTGCTGTAATATAAAAACATGACTCTGAAAATGAGCAGAATATGTCCTGCTTTATGTATTTGAATCATTTTCTTTTTTCCGAGGGTAAAGGACCTCGTTGAGACAAGCATTGTCAAGCAGAACAGGTGACACCAGACTTTCTCTGTGAGATGGTTGGAGTACCACATTTTTATCGTTTACAGGCCAATCTGTGTGTCTGTGTGTGTGTCAGTAATTATGTGGTACACTGACTCTTGAATGCTTCCCAGTGCAACAGAGTGTAAAAGCTGTAAGCTGCAAGATTGCCATACGCCCATGTGAACGACTTCTCTCCTCCACTTCCCTCCAACACACCGGTGTGCTGTGAAGACATGATACACAAAACTGATGCACACTATAAGAGCACACACTCACACACACTCCTAAAGAAGCCTATCATTGCACATCGACCAAGTGTGAAATGCTGCTTCTGTTTGTACAAATATAGAAGCGAACGCCGTGCAATTGGTTCACAGCAGCCATGATGCCAAGTCAGCGCCCTCCCCTACTACCCCACCAAATCCCATCCCCACCTTATTTAATCTACTTGTACCACACACATTTTGTTACTTGAATTTCATTTTAACATAAGTACACACCTGTAAAGTTGATGTCATGTACTACATTTACTTTTGAATTATTTTCTCCAAATATGAAACAAAGAGAAGCAGAGAAGTGAAGTTGCATCATTTAGCTTTATATACAGCATTTGAAGTTTTTGTAGTTAGCCTATTTCATATTTGAAAAGGTTTTGTCAGTTTGTTCAGGTAAGCTATGTTAGCTAGCTAGCTGACAGTAGATCTGTAATAATACCTGAAGGATTCGTTCGATCACATTGTAAAAATAAGATAACAATACATAGCTACTTTTATTCTAGATTTCCAGTGAAAGTTGGCCAACTTTATAATCCCCAAAGCTTTGTGCATCACCTTTTAGTGTCCCCTGGGTACGTTGTGTTTTCAGCATTTTTTATTGGCAGTTTTTCACATATTCAGCACTTTGTGTAAATGCTGCGTATGTTTTCTCGAAGTATGTGGATATTTTCTTAAAGCTTCTTGATGTTTCTTAATTTGCATGCGTTTTGGCACATTTCTGTTTTCATATTTGCATCATTTCGGAATCAGCAATACATTTTTCCTAGTTTGCACAGTTTCCCAGTTGGCCCGTGTCGGCCACCGTATCATACAGCCACAGAATTGACATCTCTGACAATTCATTTAATGCTGCAGTGTAAAGTTTAAATCACTCTGTAAGGATAAAGGCAGAAATGGAAACACTGTGTATCTATGGAAACACTTCTCACTGTGACATTAAACAGTTATGATACTCTTTTTGCCATCTATGTGTGTGTGTGTGTTCATGTGTGTGTGTGTGTGTGTGTGTGTCTGTGTGTGTGTTTGTGTGTGTGTTTGTGTGTGTGTGTGTTATCTGTGTGTGTTTATCTGTGTGTGTGAGTGTTGCATGCAGTGCATGCGTTCGAGAGAGAAAGAGACAGAGAGACACCATCAATTAAAATGTCACCTGCTGCATGGTTGACATGACATCTGGATATATATATATAGCGTCGTATGATCTCTGTAGCTCCTTTTTATCATTCACTTGTTCTATTTCTGACATATTTTCTGTGCCATACACCACATTTGAAGGCAAGGGACAAAGACAGAGCAATGGGTTAGAAACAAATGAAGAACGTAGGGAGAATCAAAGAAGGTGGAAAAAGTAGAATATCAGGCAACAGAAAGAAAGAGGCTGACAAACTGATGCACTGATGAAGAAAATATGAACAAAGCATTTAACTGCCTTTATAAATCTCTGAGTAACTAAAGAAGTGTGTACAGCCAGTCAATAGTAGAGAGTTGAGAGCAACGGACCAGGTGCCAAAAAGCCACATCTGGGACAAAGAGTGTGTTTTTGCGGGACAAAGTGGGTCATGTTACTATGATGCTATAGTAGATGTAGTTCAGATTTAAATTCATTTTCTATCCAACGCTTTAAAAAAAACAATTTCTACTGCAACTTTTAGCTTTTGAATAATAAAAACAATGCTTTACCATGTTTCGTTTGTTTCACCTCTGCCTCACTAATGCTGCTGCCGCCACTGCTGCTTCCACACTGCTAATGTGTTCAACTCACTGCTGCTGCTGCTGCTGCTGCTGCTGCTGCTGCTGCTGCTGCTGCTGCTGCTGCTGCTGCTGCTTCTGCTGCTGCTGCTGCTGCTGCTGCTGCTGCTGCTGCTGCTGCTGCTGCTTCTGCTGCTGCTGCTGCTGCTGCTGCTGCTGCTGCTGCTGCTGCTGCTGCTGCTGCGTTCACGTTGGCGATGCTCGCCTGCCCCACCACCACAGCAGCTGTAGGCTCGGAGATAGTTATCTAATCATCACTCAATGTTCTATGTTAATATGTGGAGTGATGAGGCCCGAGCCTAGATGCCAAACTCAAACTATATACTGTTTCTAATAAACATATTAATGAAACACGTGAGTGGTCTGACTGAAATACATTTGTATTTGGACTCGATACCAACAAATAAAGAACAAATAAGAATACTTCTGGTGTAGTACTTCTTATGTCATTTATAACGTTAAAGGTTTGGTGTTTATTTATTTAACCCTTGTTGAGCCCTTGAGGCATGGGAGAGTTGTTTTGCCAGTGCTATTGGACTACTCCAATGGTCCAAAGGCAAATAGAAAGAAAGCCAGAATCTTGCTAAGGCATCATCTGCCCATCAGCAGCTAACAGGCAGAAGCCGAAAAAAACATCACATTGCAACCGTGATGGACTGACATGGAACAAAGGAACTGGGCTAGTATGGTAGAGCTGGATCAAACAGGGACTGGGAGGCAAGTGGGTGATAAGGGTGGGGTGAGAAAGAATGGATAGAAAGTCTGGTGGATTGATATAAAATCGAGGGGATTGGAGTATGTGTTGGAAGAAGAAATACAGAGGAATACTTGTCCCAAATGCTCACATTTCAACCCCAGCACGAAAATACAGCATGAAAAAACCAACACATTTAATGATGTAACCGTAACTAAGTCTATTTGACTAGTGGCCACCAGACGATGTTTCTTTGTTATTGTCAACAAGAATCCCTTTACAAAGAAATAACATAGGAATCAGCCCTAAAATCACTGCAACAAAGAAAGCTCCATTTAAGGCATAAAGGTTTGGGAAAACAAAACCTAATTTGTGATAAACAGAAGCTCATCCAATAAATCAGTTATTTTGTAACCATATTAACTGGATTCCATTGGTGTAGGAATCTTGGATTGTGAAGGTATACCTTTTCCAAGACAAACAACTTTGTTCTCATTCAGCATTTGATGGGGAACAACTATGCTGTGTTGCACACATTGGCAGCCATATGGAGTCTGTTGGAAGAAGTCTGGAAGTACAATTAGAGGGAAGCCTGAAGCAAGCTTTAGAAAGTGTAGCTGTGAGACATACAAACTGAGTTGTATTTACAACACGCTGTAGCTGAAACACAATCGAGGAGATATTTTACAAGCAAAGTGCTCCAGGTTTTAAATCCTGCAATGTACACCACCTGCTCAGAAGTTCTTTACAGCAAGAAGGAATATGGTAGCTGAGAAACATAAAACAGCATGAAAGAGTTAGAGCATTAGCATTTGTGTCGCCTCTTGAATCTTGATTTTCCCATCGGTCTGGCAAAGAAGATTATAAGATTTGATGACTTGCATCAATTGCCATATGTTGCCCTATTTTCAATTATACAACAGCCCCAGACTACTAGTGGCCCCACTGGAAGTATAGACAATGTACTGGGGCCCTCTGGCTTGTTTCTGACAGAAACTGCTTTGAGGAATGGCACAAATGTATTCATATTTGTTTGTATTATAGAAACAATCCAAAAAAGGCCTGAGATTGATGTTCTTATGAAACACTGGAAAAAAAGCTCTCCCCAGTAATCTCCCAAAATAGAGTGGTATTTGGACACAGGCCTTTATACATGTTTGGAGTTATTTGGAGGGAACTTCAACCCAAATCAGGCATTAGGTTAAGCAGTTATATCAGCATGCTAACATGCTAACACAATACAGGCTTGATGTTAACCATGTTCAAAATCTTAGTTTAAATGTGGTATGGTACTTTTCATAACAATAATCTCAAGGAAAAGTTGTTTTCTTTTTTTAATAAAAGTGAGCTTATCATTATGTTTATTTATACATCCATCAGTTAAGCTAAGTAGTGAAATGTCAATCAATGAGTCCCTCTACTCAATCTTTCAGACAGTCAATCAGGCAGCCAGCTGCTGCCTCCTCAGCCAGAAATGAGGTCAATCTGAAAACTCCGTCATGCCCGTCAGTCAGGAGAGAAGCCGCTCACCAAGTTAAGCCTTTTGACCTCGTACATCCCTGCACTTTCACTATATCTCTCTGTCAACAGCTTCATATCAGTATTCATTTTCATGCTAATTGAGACAAAGCTGCATAGAAAATGTACACTTCTTATGAGAAATAAACAGAATAATTCGTCCCGGGAGGAAAGCCTATTTTCATCCTGTGTGGTCCTCCACTTTGCAATTTGTTCAGTGCATGCAGCCTGTCATGTGGCCAATTTATTCAACCAGTCATCCATTAAAGCCCAATTCAGTGGGTTTGTGAATCGGCCAGTCGTCCATAAATATAACCAGTCATTTACTGATATTAGGGTGTTGAAATACATTGTTTTTCCATTAAGATTAATATCCAATATGAATATTATTTTCCAATCCCTTTATTAATTTAAATTAAATATGTCAGTCAAAAAAGAGGACCAGGACTGACACATTGTCAGAAGGACAGTCAAGTTTCAACTCAATTTGTGAAAAACGTTTTATTGCTACAAACTCTATCTTGATAAAGAAGTTGAGTTAGCTTTTTATAGAAACATAGCTGTGTCCCTTTATTACCATGAACACACACTGTAGATCATTTATAATTGATTCAACACACTCTCCTACGATGGCCGTCAAACACGTTACAATGACCCAAAACATTTCCAGTAGGAGAAATGCACGGCAGTTTTCCAAACGATACAAACCAATATAAATAAATGTGACTAAAAGTGCTCCACAACCAAAATGCTGAAAATACCAAATTCTGCAAGTGAAAAAACTCAATGGAAACAAGGGGACACTAAAAAGTGACGCACACAGCTGGGACCAGAGCACTTGTTGACGTTTATAAACTGGCCAACTAGCACTGTCACTGGAAACTGACCTAAACTTGTCGTTCTATTGGATTATTTTAACAATGTGACGGCAGGATTCCTTCTAAAATGATTGCATATCTGCTGTAAGCTAGCTAGCTAACGTAGCTAACCTAGCAATTTCTGCCCTGACCTATTTGCTGCCCTAAGCAAGTTTTTAGCTGGTGCCCCCCCACCCCCAGTACAGTACAAACATATGGATATATACTGTATATACAACACAGGTTATACAAAAAAAGATGACATTTGCAACTTGCATATTTTACTTTCTAACACAGTGGTGGTTACTCTATGACTTGTTCAAAAGTTGCCTGTTAGTTAGAAAAACCGTTCAAGTATTACATTTTTTCCAGATTGTTACCCCAATATTTTTCAATTTCTGTACTGGGACACAAAACGAGATTTTACATTTGGGAAGAATTTGCTCATTTTATAGAGTAATAATATCTACAGTTTGTGTTTCATTTGAATATTTCTTTAGAATACAAAACCTTTTCCCAATTAACTGTCATTTTGTGTGCTTGTACTGTACACACAAATAGGTAAAAGGGAACCATATGTGAACTTAGGGAATAATTGGTTATACTAACAACTGTCTACAGTATGTTTTAAAAATCTATGTATATTTCAGTTTTGGTATGTTTTATCTTTCATGTTGTTTCACAGTTTCACTGGTGTATTCATTTGCATTGAGATAAAGCCCTGAAGTTGACACTTAAGAGTTTGTGCAGCTTCATTAAGAGGCACTAACAAAATCCCTTAGAAAACAATGAGTGTACCCGGGAGCTTTGAAAAGCATATCACTGACTCGAACACGGTGCTTCTAACAGTAATTATTGCTTAAGTTGTGCAGCACCTTGACATATCAATCCAAGAGCCATTGTGACAGGAAAGCACAGTTCAGATGTAAGCTTTGAAAGGCAGAGAATTACTCTTAGTCAGGACCAACTGAGAATTTGAATTAAAAAAAAATACGTACTACTAATAAAACCCAAAGTTTGAAAGGAAATAAGTATATCATATGATGTATTAACTGAAAATGAATAGAACATGGACTGAATGTGATGACTGATTGAAGTTGAAGTGTATTGAGCAAGCACCAACGTAGAGCCTCAGCAACAAAACTGCTGACTCACACCTGTTTACCCCTAATTGCCTCTTAATGAGACAATAATGTTCAAAATCGCCACAAATAAACACCTTTGGAGGAGAGGCACTGAACATGTTGACCTTAATGTCATGCTGTCACAACTCAAGCCAGTTCTCTCCATGTCCTTTTTTCCCCCTTGCTTGGCATCAAACCTTCGGTCATTTCAGTCCAGCTAATTCCCTCATCAGCTCAATTAGTATTTATGCTGCGTTCCACACAACTCAATGTGGTCTAAATGTTCCCAGTGGAAGTTCCCAACGACCACCATACATTCCAGGTGCACAACGGCAAACAAAAACTGACATATCTGCAGTTCAGCCTCCATATTTTTAACATACAACTAAATACATTTTAATCCAGAGAGGACAACTCTCACATATTGTTAACCATTACCAACAAATAACATTGGCTCATTTTATTTACATGGTTTACAAATATAGTTTACATTGGTGTTAGTCAGGCAATTACTGTTTACTCCCCGATTGTAGTGACATCACTTTGTAACACTGGCACTTATAAGCTATTGGTTAGCGCACCAACACATTGTACGTGATAGGCTAAGGGACAACATTTATTTAAGCGGTTGAGGGGTTAAAAGAGGGGCTGCAATCTACAAAAAAAAATCCTGTTTAAGTCGGAGTAGATGGATTTGCCAACATTTCGCAAGTACTTACATACTTTTTGTTGTTGGAGAATATTCAGGTTTCTTATTACTATTGGCTAACAGCTTTAGCACTAGCAGTATAGCACTCAGTATGTCTGCCTCTGTTGGTGCAGGTGACTGGTCTGTGAATACAATATTAATCAATACACATGAATGGGAGAAACAAATGTAATTAAATATAATAAGTGTTGGCTGCTTTATTCTAACCAAGGTTTTGTTTCCACTGAATGGTCCCTAATACGACTACTAAACTATTTGTTTTGCACAATCACTCCAGCTGGCAACTTACTTTTGTAAATTTTCCAAACCAATCCAAGTTTCATTATTACATTTTTGTAAGTCCTTGGTTGGCTTTCAACAGCATGCTCTCTGTCATTACAATGTAAATTGACCATCTCTCTCAATTCCAGCTGGAGCTTTATACAATTTTAAGATAGAAACATGTTTGTTTGTCATGAGCCACTAGCCAGATGGCTGTGACACTGATAAAAGGTCCCGAGTGTCAACGGAGACACTAAGAAACACATCTGGCAACAAACAGAGAGAGAGAGAAATACAGACAATATGGTGACCATATGAACTGAAATACTAATGAGACACAACAAAGAGGTATTGTCTGTTATTTGTACTATTATCTGTCATCTTAGCTCTGATAACAAGAGAAAACATGGCATAACAGATTTGTTTGGTTGTGCTATGTGTGGTGAATTAACTTCCAATGACTCTGACGACAGAGTTTTGCAAATTGCAAAGTGGAGAAATGACAGTGGGTAGCCAACATGTGATTTGTGTCATTTAAAGGCACTGTGTGTATGAGAGACTTTCTGCTTGATAGCTGGTATGCTGAGGTTTTTTTCACTAATGATCACTGCTGACTTTTTCTTCCTTCTCCAATCCTGTAATTTAGCATATCATTGCAGCGTTGCCAATTTATTTTTCTAAAGAATGATTGGAAATTCTCATTCTTGTTTTCACAAATAGGCTACCAGCATGGCTTTTTCAACAAATTCTTTGTGCTTCTTCTGATATTACAAACAAATATAATTATATAAGGCACTTTTTATAGCCATTTAAAGTTGTTCCATTCCATTTTATAGAGGACAGTATATACATCTGTGTATACATTTATATGTTTGTATTCTGTTTGTCGTGATGGCTAATTTGTCTCTGTATTCATCATGAGCGATAACAGTGGTATACTACAAAGCCAGATAAGAGGGTTAGTGAGGTGTGTGAAGCCTAAAGTGAGAATTAATGAAAGTGACTCTCTTTTAACAAGGCTGATTCACCATGGCAGCCATAACTGCTCCGGACTTTAAACTTGAAAATTGACCAATAGCGCTGCTTTCTACCTAGTTCTTTTTTAAAATTCCTTTCCTTTATATTCAATCAAGAAGAAATTAATATTCTTAGCTGAGGGAATAAGTTATAAATGCAATCTGAAGCACTCACGTTAACGTTATGCCACCGAACAAAGCCGTGCAGTTACAGTAGCGCATAGCTTCTGTGGGTAACACATTACTCTCTTTTGACCCACGGCAATCAAACAGTGATGCTTAACATCCTGTATTAGGATTATAAATATTAGATCCTCAGTAGTAAATCGGATTACAGGGGAGTTTCAAGACAAAGATACAAGCAATTAATTAACAAATATGTTGGACGTGACCCATATCTCATGAAGATGAGTGAGTTTTGGACAGAACCTAAAGATTTACCGACAATCGAGGCTTTTGATATCACAAACTATCTGGTCCTTCAGTCATCCTACTACACCAAACAGCAGATGAAAGCCTATAAAAGTCTGGAGGAATATCACTTTTTGTCAGCGGGTGGGTCCACAGCCTCGGTACCAAACGACTCCACGATGATTATGGTTTGGTCTTCACCAGGGTGAGTGTTTGTTCTTATATTGTTTATGTTAAGATGCTAGCAGCTAGCAGCAGTGGGTATAATGTCAACAAACATCTTAATGACGACGTTAGCTTGACAGTCGTTTATGTTTCAAGGTAAACCACTCTCAGAGATCAAGCGAAACACCTGAAGACCTGGATTATTGCGAAGGAGGATGGAGAAGTCATTGCAGCTCATTGCAATTGCATGGCAGGGTAAGTAATTCATGTAGGCTAGGATGTTTACCACGAGATCACACACACACACACACACACACACACACACACACACACACACACACACACACACACACACACACACACACACACACACACACACACACACATACTGCTAGCATACTGCCAGTGTACTTCAGAACCAGCGGGGAGAGAGCTTTAAGGGATAAACCTGTTATAGGCTATATTGCACATCATCAAAATGTGCTGGTATAGATTGCACGTCGCCCGTGGTGTAGATTGCATTTGAGGTTTAAAAAGTGTGATATTGTATTCTATTCACTGACTATCAGAATTGTGTTCTCATGTAGGCAGTTCTTTTTTCCATTGAAGCTGGGGTAAAGATGCGAGATACAACTTCCTGCACCACAGAGCAGTGCAAGTGGCTGATGCCATCACATGTAAAAAAGGTAGGGTGACATGTTCACAGCAAACCAAAGGTGGGACAGAGAATGTTATTTTTGGGACACTATGTAACAGTAGGCTAAATTATGATGTAAATAAGTGAATGTTTATATTGTGCCCCTTTGGTTAAGTTTTTGTTCTGGTTAATTCATCTTTGAGGGGATTTTCATCATATTCCATCATACCTAATTTCCCCTCTGGGATTATTAAAGTAATTATATTCTATTTTATATTCTGCCTAAATCTGTGTAGCTTGTGACGTTGTGATGAGTCACAATTTCCCTGTTGGGCAAAGAGGAGTTAAGACAGCAAAGACCCACATAAACACAGTTTGGCATCTCAATCCTGTGATGATAGCCTTACATGTTTTCCTCACAGCCATTGGATAAATGCCAGATTTATACTGCATATAAATATGTTATGGACCACAGAAATGTGGACTTAATGATCTTCTTTATGTTAACTTATTTTCAGATTCCTGCTGCTCCAGTAGCTCTGATCGACTTCTCCTCAGCAAAATCCCCAAAACAAAAGCTTGACCGTTCCATTGATGGCAGGACAACTGAAAACAAGGTTGGAAAGTGACTTCCATGCCCAAGAGTGAAGAGAGGGTCAGAAACATATGCTAGGTTTTTTGAGACCTTAAGCAAAAACTGTCCAAGGAGTGCAGCACTGATGGCTAGGGAGCCTTACCACAAAGAATTCATCCCCAACTCTAGCATGCTTCCTAAAACTGTTCTTGAATACAGAACACCAGAGACTCTGCAGCTACCCCCCAAAGAGCTTGGAGAGCTATGCCAGGATTTCCAGCTAGAAGAGCTCACCCTGTCCCACGCCCAGGCTATAGAGGGGGCAACTCGAAGTCAGAGTGCAAGCAGGATTTGGTTTAGGCAAAGAGCTGGGCGCATAACTGCCTCTAAGCTGAAACAAGTTTTAAGACCAACCCCCAACAACCATCCAAGAGCTTGATCAAGACCATATGCTACCCACAAGCATATAAGTTCAACACAGCCGCTACAAGGTATTTAGGGTTTGAATTAGAGTAAGGCAGAGGTAATATTTGGGGTATGAGGCTGTCCACATTAAGAACTGCAACTTAAAAAGTGTCTATGAAGTTGGAGGAGAGTCCATACTACAACTATAAAGCTGTGGTCCATACTCTGCCATCTACTGAAGGCCTTCTTCAGTTAGAACACTTTTTTACTGTTTTCATAGTTAATTCATGGTATGGACAGCTCTGAAGGGTCAACATTAGTTATAGGGTTATAAGGCTAGGGTTATGCAGGAGTAGGACTAAGTATAGGGGTTAGGGTAACGGCATTTAAATCATGTCAATCAATGCTAGTGCCTCACCTGGTTTTGTTGCCATGTGCTCTATGGGCCCAGCCCTGCTTTGCAGAATCTGATATTTCCTTCTGACTAAACCTATGACTCTCTCAACATGAATACGCAAACTAGCTATTTTTCTAGTTTCTGCCACCTCATACGCTGACAGCTGTTTTTCTCCCCTTGGTGAATGCCGCTATCTGTAATGAAGCACAGTAAAATCCCACACTATCGCCAATATTGAACCCACGGTCTGCTCGGACACTATCTCCAGGTAACAGTTTTTTTAGGAGGCCACTCTCTATTGTGATCTGTTTATCACTGACTCTCCCTCCCCAGGCACAAGATTCGTAAGTGACATAGCCTTGGGGTGCCACACCAATCAGACATTTTAGAGTATGGTGATGCTTGTAGTTGGACCACGTTTGTGTTCGGCTAGTAAATTAGAGGGCCTCTCAATAAAAACTTTGAAACTATCACAGCAACTCTACTTCCAAATGCCTGTCTGAATCACATTGGCATTGTAGCTTGAAGTACATGTTGCTCTGGCCACCCAATTTGAAATTCTAACCTTTCATTAAGTATGTTAATTACTTTATGCCAAACTCTAGAAGCAGTGGGCAGAGAGATCTTGAACCTGAAAGCTAAATCTTTCAGCAGGAGATTGAGTCTCAGCCTCAGCAAAACTAAAATGAAATGTTCAAATTTAGACAGCACAGACATAGGGCCACAGGTGATGTAGGGCTTGCACAGCTCAACAATCTGAATTAAAACTAATGTGTTCTATGTATTCAGTGGTTATCAACGTTTTTAATCACATTGCACTTGTGTATTTCAATGAGTATTGTGGTTTATTGAAACAAAATCAGATACGCAGACTCAGCGAAACTACAGGATTAAGTATGGAAGACATCCGCCATGACGTCTGTCAGTTCAACAGGACATTTATGGAGACAGGGACAGTGTTGGATGAAGGGAGGAGTGGACGACCAAGAACATCTGAGGAAAACATCCATCGTGTAAGACAAGCCTTTGATCGTTCTCTCATCCATCCGTACTACTGCGATTGTACACGTACGTGGGTGAAAACCTAGTTTGAGGTTTGCATAGATTTTCTGACAATCACATTTGTAATATTTAATAATAATGCCAGTTACAGCTCTTAGTACAACAATTTACCTTGATCATTTAATGTCCCATTCCCACTGATGCCCTCTGATTGTGGGTTGTCAGCTGGCTGCTCCAGTTCGGAGCTCTCGGCTGTCTGCTTCAGATCCGGGCTCTCAGCTGTCTTTTGGAGATCCAACATAGCCTCTGCACATTCAGTCTGTGTTGGTCTTCCTTGAGCTTCATCCTCTGCTCTCATTGAAGAGATGCCTCTGATTTGGGCTTAGTTTTTTGGTAACTGAGGTTGACCGTCAGAGCTCAGTCTATCGACTCAACGTCACTCAAAGTGCTAGGGCAGCCTAAAAAGTCCCAATGAAGTCCATATTAGACTACCGGCATCTTAATAAACATTACTAAGTAAATGAGCATTTAACAACAACCTAATGCTATATAAACACAGCCACAAAAACCAAGTTAGCTAGCTAACTTACCTCTGATGAAGTGGTTGCTGCAGACACGGGTATTAGCAGACTCTGCTCCTCCCGACCGCAGACGTAGGTTTAAAATCCACTTTTTACGGCGTAGTCCTGAGAGCTTTTTACATTTCTCACCTTTGTGAATGACAATCTTTGGTACTTTTGGTAACCCCTTTTCCTTTTCTCTGTTAGAACGATTGGAGCAGCCGTAAACTACACAAAACATGAGCATTCTTTCAGACGGCAGATCCTCAGAAGCTACTTCACTTCCTGCCCTCCATCAGAATCGCATTCTCGCGATGCAGCAATGTGATGTCACGTGAAACCAACCTATTCCAAGGTCCATAGCCCAATGGACATTTGGTGTAAGAACCAGTGTGTATCTCAAAGTACATAAAGCAAGCAATCCAATTAACTATTTTGTGTGTTAGCAATTCGCTATTTTATTATATTTTAATAATCTAGAATGCCGGAAACATTTTTGGCATGTTTCCCCAAAAAAAGTTGCAACCTTTAGGCAAGGGACACGAGATGGGTCCGTGTTTAAGACTCCTGACCTATTGAGCAGTCCACAGTAAGAGAGGGTGCAACAAGCACTAATCCATACCCTACAGGTTGTGATGGAAATTATTTTTCAGAAGATTACCGGAAACAAAATAAAAATGCTGGAACAATGGAACTAATATCAGACATTGAGGTTCATGGGAAGTTTTGGCCGGAGAATTCACAAATGACAGTTTGCCTGAACGCATAAATGTGTTCAAGTTCTTGTGACCACCAAATCTGAGTTGTTTACATTAACTAACAGACAGAAGGTGTGGAGATAAAACTTACTAAAGGTTAAGTTGCTAAAAGCTAAGGTTTGGCTCATCACTTTGAGCCGATCCAATGTAAGAGTATGTGCTGAAGTTCTTGTTGCATCATTTTTAATAAAGAAACCTAACACACAACTAATCAGCAATTCAGTCAACAGAACATTTCCGAGCCAAACCCTCCACTTTGACTTTCTACAAAACCCGACATATAACAAGTACACAAAACACCTTAAACCACTACCTGGTAATAATTACAGGAAGGGACAGATTACAAATGTGTGGACAAAACAAATTATAATAGGGAAATGAAACCATTGCCAAATAAGCAATTTGCTGGTTGCCGCTTCATCAAGGAGGAAATATGCCTTAGAGCTGTCATTTTCAAACACTGTGCCGTGTCACACCAGTGTGCCGTAAGAGATCAACAGGAGGATCTGTTGGAAATTGTCCAATTTTACTTAATCAGTCCAAAAAAAATGTAACTTAGTTGCTGCAAATAAAAACCAACAGTGCCATTGTCCCAAGCAAGCTTTAACGTCATTTCCAAACAAAACCCTGTCACTCCAAAACAAGAACAGAAACTATTTAGTTTGTCTGTGTTAACAAACAGAGAAATGGGTAACTTTCATGACAAAAAACACAAATAGATAGCTTTAAAAGGTATCTACTTAGCAGCTGAACTCGTAGCCAAATTGAGAGACTTGTGATTTAATTATCAATATATATATATATATATATATATATATATATATATATATACCAGTGGCGGGCCATGCATTTCACACCTAGGCCTTCAGTGATGTCCTGCAGTCCTACCTGAATTATTCCACCTCTTAATGCCATCATTATGACGCCATGGCTCTAGAAACTATATATTTAGACAGAAACGCAGTAATAACCGGGCGTTGCATCAGTTATAGAGTTATATTAATATTTCTGAAGCATTTATAATCAGTACATCAGCATTTACAGTTAACTTAATTCATCAGATTATCTGACAAACCGCTCCTTGACACCTGTGTCTGTCACATAACGCAGGACAAGTGCCAGCTGTGCTACATTACCCACATCTGACGTCTCGTCCACCATAACAGCGACAAAGGGTGCTTTTTTAATCTTCATTTTGATCTCTTCTCCCATCACTTCAGCAATAGCATAAATCAGGTCGTTTTGTATTTTGCCTGACGTCCCAGTAAACATGTTGTTTGTGTACAGGTGGTAATGCAAATCTGTGTTGTTCTCAGCAAGAAAAGAAAGAAGCTCCACGTAGTTTCCTCTGTTTCTGGACTCGGCGCTTTCCTCGTGTCCCATAAATGAAAGTTCCTGTTTACCCAAAAACAGGACACAATCAATCAGTCTTTCAATATTTCCCTATTTTTGTTCACCCTTTCGTTGTGGAGCTCCGTTTCCCTGCGCACTTGTTCGTTGAGCTGTAGATCCACTCGGGTGTCCCCAAAAGTGCCCAGCTGTGCTTTGGTGTCTCGTTGCTGCCTTGGTTAGACAACTCAAGTTTGCAAATTTAGTGTGGCTCCAAACACCAAATCGATCAGTTGCAAATACCAGGCATTCCCGGCAGTACAATTTGCAGTGCCTCTCGGAGGCTGTGAGCCAGGGGTACCGCTCGTAGTTTCCCTGCTGTGCTAGGCTCGCTAGCGTTGGAGTTGGTCGTTCCCTTTTCAAGATGTGTAGCTTTACTTGAAAAGTTCGTTTTGAAAATGGCGTTGTAATTATATCTTCGACCAAATTGATCTCTTCTCCTCCTTCAGCCATTGTGGGTTGAAAAAAATAGCTTGTAGAAATCTACACAAATTAGCTCGCTCAAGTTCTAGTTCTGTTTGCTAGCTTTGCCCATAGACTGTATGGCTCTGCCTACTGCCTAGCTCTGCCTCTCAATAGTGCGTATCCAATCAGAAGATGTGCACGTGCTAACGTTAGCGTACGCCTGCTAGCTGGCCCGTTGTCGCCACCTCGAAATCTGATTGGTTAACGCCACAGTTTTGTTTGCGTTCACTTTAAGCTTACAGCCGCCCGCACTGTTGATTCTGAAGGCCTGAGGGCAGATTTCTTTGACCCTAGCAACACATTATGGCTGAAATATGATTGGATAAAAGCTCTAACATAAAGGCCAGCCCTCCAAATCTCGTTCTGACGCTGGAAGCAGCGCAGCCAAGACGAACGCTATAAAATGAAGAGAATAGACTATGGGGAATAATTTAATACGTATTTGTGGAAAAAATATATCAAAATTTAATTTATATTCTGATGATGTTTAGGCCAGCAGAGAAGGCCTTGCTGGCCCTGACGGCCCACCACTGATATATACAGTATATAAATACACATCTATATGCTGTATTAAGCTACGTGTCATTTAATAACTGTTTGGGTTGTAAATGTGCTGCTGGATTTTCTTGTAATGTTGAAAAACAATGCCCTAGACCTAGAGTTACAACGACGGACATCTCTGACCCGTAGAGTTGTAAAATTTGAGCTATTAATCTCATTTTACAACCAATTCCGATTAGAATTTTAAAAAAAGTGTGATTAAGATTCAGCCCTGGATGACAGGGATTTTGTCCACTGCTTTGCTCACATATCTTTTTTCTGAATTTCAACCAGAAAGAACCTGCTGGAGTTGCCATTCAAGGAGTATGTCACCTTTCAAAGATACCAACAATACAATATTTTTCAGAAACAACACTTTGCAAGTATATCTGAATTTTGTCAAAGAAAACATAAAGAGGAGCACACTGACAAGCATCAGAGCAGCACATCATCAACAGCAGCATGTCTCCAACCAGAGAGGAATACACACTGATGCTGTACAATAACATGGATACACACACGTACAGCAGCCACTGAAGCATGGTATCAGCCTGACCATGAGTCCCAAGTAATTAAGACCACACACATCTCTGATGCACAACTGTTGCCCATAGGGTAAGGTGATTTTTCTGTGTGTGTGTCAGTTAGTTGGAAGGTACTGTAGAGCAGAAGCTTCTGTAGGAATTGACAAACAACCCCTGAGACGCACTGACAGACACACACACACACGTAAAAACAGAAAGACGTGGGTGAGACGGAATGAGCTGACAGCTGTCTCGTACACACACTGCTCCTTCCGTCCCAAAGGAAAGTGCAATTTACACACCATTTCCTAACCATCCCAAAGGGAAGGAATCGTTTTTCCACGGCATAATAAACAGCAGAGTGAATGAGAGAGCAATAACACTTATTGAATATCAATCCGTTGCTGCAGGACGAGCTCAGTCACTGGCACACACACATACTTTTCTGACTATAATTGTGAGGTCTTTCAACATTTCAACAAGGAGTCCGCTGCCCAGAAAATCAGGTAGTTTAGATTTACACCTTGAAATGTGTAAAAGAAGACACAGAGCGTGAGTAGTGTGTGATCTAAGTGTGAAAACATCACAGCATTCAGAGTCTGGAGCCACATACTGAGACAAATCAGTCGCTGTATCAAATGATGCATGTCGCAGTGGGGCTGATTTGAAGGGGAGCTTGTTGAGGGTGCAATCAAGACGAGGGAATTGATTGTTGCAAATGGCCAAAGTGCATAAGAAGTGCTATATAATAATCTGCCATGTGATTAAAGTGATGACAGTAATAGTGCAGTAGAAACAAAATGACAGCTGAAGTACAAATAGTTGGGCCTCCAACAAAGTAGTGTATCAAATGGTGATGTTTAAATGCTTGGTTTGAGTTCTGTTAAGGTGTCAGGCATAGACTGCAAGAAGTGGACATAGTCACCACGAAGGTTGTTGAGTACTGATTTGAAGCCTTTCATTTGACGTTTTACGCTGTTCCCACCTTGTTTTTTTGAGACAGCTGAGCAGGGGTGCAGTGCTATTGGTATTTGTACCTGAGCACACTATGATGCATGCACACGGTTCTGGCACGTTTTGAAAGTTATATAAAAACGCTTACACTCTGCAGCCAGAATCAGCAGAGCCCACTGCAGATGGCATTTTGATAGATTTTTTTTCATCAAACCAATTTCATTTATTTTGTTGTCTTAATATCACACACAGTTCCTGATGGTCTTCAGCCTCCACCTTTCCTTGTGGAGATTTGTGTTCTCTCTGCCCTGTGGGCCCATGTGTGTGTACTGTATTTGCGTGCGCTAGACACCAGTACCAGTACTGGTATCAGTATGACAGTTTATCAGTGGAGCTCATAAAATGTATAAAGTGGAAACACTGTACAGATCTTTAGCTCTGGATATCTTTGGTCCAGCACTAAAATGATACACTTCTCATATTTACCGAAGACTCATGTTTACGGAAGACAGGAAAGATTTGTTCTGGCTTTGGTCTGGTTGTTTGTCGTCACTTGTTAAGTAGTGCCGGCTGCAACTTCTCAAAAGTTAAACTACTTTCAACTAAGGACGCAGCTGTATTTAGCCTCATCATTGACAAAAGTGGGTTTTAGCATACGGCAAAAATACATTTTCCTCAGAAAAAGAAAGTGCCAGAGCGGCATTCCGTTGCGTCTTGTCAGCCATAGCCCCTGCAGCTGAGAGAGGTAATACATCATGTGAAAAGTACAGAATGTTCTGTATAGACTTCATTACAAACTGAATACATTTTGCAACCAGCAACCCCCCTGCCACATATTAGATAGAAAGCATTAGTTTGCGCTTCACTTTTCAGACCCGGAGACGGCCATTTGGTTCCAGGTGGTACATGAGGTGATGTACAGAGCCAACAATTCATCAAATGTCAATGAAGGAACATTTTCTTCCTTCATTGAATTCATTCGTCATTTCCTTTGAACACCACAGATGTTGTGGTTATTTAACATGTTTTCCTTTCAGTTCAATTCCTTCCACACCTCTAAGGTTAAGCTTTGGGGAAGTACACACATTTAAAGTAGAGCAACAACTAAACCAGCGCCTGTCACAATCTGTCTATGTTTCCTGTAAAAGGTGTTCAGCCCCTGTGTTATGTCTGTTCCTGTCTCTGTATTTTCCCGCCTCTTTGATTACCTCTTTCTGTTTGCCTGTTGCCTTTGTTTTGCATGCCCTCTCCAGCTGTTTCCTGTCTTTGTGATTAGTCTTTTGTGTATATGCCTGTTTTCCCTAGTTTTTTCTGTCACTTCTGTGGTCTATGCTCCTGTCTGTTTTCCCCGAAGGCCTACCGGTGTTCCCATTCTTGTTCCTCGTGCACTCTGGTCTGTGCTCGTTTAGTTTTTCTTTATTTTCCAAGTTTTGTTTTGCCCTGTGTGGCCCCCTGTTTATGTGTCAGCTTCATTTAATTATAAGCTCATCTTTTGTTATACCTGCCTCCCTCTTTTACTGCTTTTGGGTCTGACCTCTTGCTTGACAGCGCCCAATATGGGAAAAAATATATTTTAAAAACTTCTTCAGGATAAGGTTTTTTATATAGACTCTGACCTAAATGTTACCCTTATGCAAATCTTAACCTCAATGTTATTTTTTTATTGTGCACCTAAATGTTAATCCTGATCCAGCTTCATGTAGAAGTAAAGAGCAAGCTCCTTCTCTCAAGTTGTAAAAGAAAGAAATATAGAAATACACACACACACACACACACACACACACACACACACACACACACACACACACACACACACACACACACACACACACACTCCAAGCACTCATAATGAATTATTAACCATTGTTGATGGCTAGCTACTCCATCTCTGCGAGTGGGACCGAGGTACCCCTCAAAAACACTCCGGTTTACTGTCCTGGCTCCTAAATGGTGGAATGAGCTCCCCATTGACATGAGGACAGCAGAAACTAGGCATATCTTCCGTCATAAACTGAAAAACGCATCTGTTTCAATTGTATCGTGGCAATTAAACTCTTGCCAACAAAAACACATTCTTGGATTTAGCTTAGGTGTTTAAATTCACAAGCACTTACAATGGTATTACTTGCCTAAGGTCAATATATCTGCACTTTCCTTGTTGTTCCGAGTTTGATTCTCTATGTTTTTAGCACTTATTGTAAGTCGCTTTGTATAAAAGCATCAGCCAAATGAAGTGTAATGTAATTGTGGCAGCGAGGTGTGGTTAGAGTGCCAGCTGCTGGAGTGATGGAAGTGGCTCAGCCGGAGGCCACACAGCTGATCAGAATCAGGTTACTAACTACAAAAACATGCTGGTAACCTGGTTCTGGTCTCTTGCAGTAGGCTGGGTCCTGAGTGCTCCACCACTTCCTGAAGTAGGACGAAAATGCAGCATATTTTTTTCTCCGGCCAGTGCCTGAGTGAATGAATGTCCCATTTACAATAAAGACTTGGTTTGTTTTCACCATCCCGCCTTGTCCTTCCGTCCTTTTTGAACCACGGTGTGAGCCCAAACGCTCACAGTAACATGTCACCATGCTAATGCTCCAAGGGATGTGATTTAAATATAAATTAAGTCTTTGTTCAATTGTGCTACTGACCTACGGTATATTGTTGTAGGGAGTGAATGTTCCATGGAAAGGGAAAATCTTGGGGAGAAATACAAATAATCAGTAGTCTTTTTTTCTTTAACATTAAATCAGCGATGAAACAAAAAAGAAAATGAAAGATTAAGTAAAACATGATCATAAAGCAACTGATTTAGATTGACTACATTCTTCTGAACTCAATTTTGTATCAAACCCATTAAAAGAAAGTCACTTTATCATCCATCAATCACCAGACACCTTGCTCATGAGAAGAGAATGCATGCTTCATACTTGATGCATTCAAAACTCTGTATTCTTCCAAGGGTACTAGTCATTTGTAATGGTTGTATGATGAAGTCCCTATAGGTGTTATGTGGGAGCAGGTGGCTGTGAAGTTGTCAATACCATCTGACCATGTGATGCTTTCTGTAACATCTGCATCTGTGGTGCCGTGATCATGTTTTTTAGTAGACCAACTCAAGAGTCAGCACTGCAAAGTGGTCCCACGACAAAATACAATGGGATTTTCTGTGGTAAACACATGTCTATGACACTCATCACATTTTGTTTAGCAGGATAATCTCCACATATTAACACCAGTTTAGGATTTTTGAAGTGTAAATGCATTTGGCAGATAGAAAAAGCTACCGCTAGGCTATAAGCCATGTACTTCACGGTCGCATGGCTGCGCATCACCACCGCTGACAACAATTATCTTGTCTTATTATTAGAAGCCAGACAGAAATGCAGTCATGATGGTTATTATGACTTGTTTCAGTGTGTACTGTATTTTTGTTGGAAGCAGTGGGCATACACCCATAAAAAAGTGTTGGTTGTATAATCACATTGTATAATCAATCAATATTGTCCCTAACCGTTCTAATCATATTGAACTGTTAATCCCGCAGTTAGTTATCCATGGTGTCGTGGACACATAGCCCTAAATTATTAACACGCATAGGAATTGACACTGTGGTGCGAATGTTCAGTATCTAGTGATAGCACAGACTCAAGCATACAGGAGCTTGGGCTCATACACACACATAGCTAATCTTTATCTACAATGAAATATGAAGCCTTGTCAGCCCTTTCTCATTTCAACCTGATATTTTTAACGTGACAATGTGTGCCATATTTTCTGTGTGTCGCCCCAGCAAATAATCAGTCATCATACTTCATATGAAGACTGGGAATTCCATCCAAACTACAGGATACATAGATTGATGTTTGACTCAACAGTTGGATATATTTGAACAACTTCTAAAAAGACCAATCTAGCTGAAACACAAGCAAATCACTTCAAAAACTCTGATGGAATTGATTAAATAGACCCGACAATGCTATTCTGAGTTTTCCCCTTCCTGTAGTGTGTTATATAAGTTTTTGTTTCTGAAAAGACTAAAAACCCAGTCTGCTCTGATTGGTTAGCTGTCCGGTTCTGATGTGATTGGTAAACCACTTAGAGATATCACACCCCTTAGCCTATCATTTACAATACGATTCAAAGGTGTATTATGGTAATATATACACAACCACAGTGTAGTTATGTAATGTATGGAAAACTTAGATCACAGGTTCCTCCACAGTGCAATTACAAGACATATATAACAAATATATATAAACATTGTGCAAGCTAAGGTGTTAAATAGCCTTATGGCCTTTGGGGTCAAACTGTCGCTGAGTCTGGTGTTTTAGTCCTGATGCTGCGGTACCGCCTGCCAGACTGCAGCAGACAGAACAGATTGTTGCTGGGATGATGTGGGTCTTTGGTAATCTTGTGGGCTTTCTTCCTGAGCCGCTGGGAGTAGAGGTCCTCCATGGATGGCAGCTCCGTCCTGGTGCAGTGCAGTTTTCACCACCCTCTGTAGAACCTTACGGTTGACGGGGGTGCAACTGCCGTACCAGACCGTGATGCAGCCGGTCAGGATGCTCTGGATGGTGCACCTGTAGGAGTTGCAGAGTATCCTGGAGACCATGTTGAACCTCCGCAGTCTGCAGAAGAAGAACAGCTGCTTGTTTGAGCGCTAGCCAATAGAAGCGCGAGGGTTATGCAGTGATGTCACTGTGTGACTGAAGTAAAAAGGGAAGAAGAGAGGCTTGTAGGGATGCTAGCGTGGCTGTGGGGGCAGTCTGCACTCTTCTTTCTAACAGTGCGTTTTGCATATTTATGGTGTTTTTCTTCGTGCCACAGTTAGATTTGCCAAGACTCATTTTACCCTAGATAATGAACATGTTTTACATTCCACTTTCTGTGACATGAGATCTTTCTTTTATATTTATCTGTCAGTCAACATCTGTGATCTTTCACCAAAATATCAAAACAGAGAGAGTGATATGAAGATAGAGAAAGGAGACAATGATACACTCCTTCCACGTGTCTCACACATCAGAATGAGTCTGCTGAATCATATAAATAAAGCTCAGTGGCTGTTTTGATCTAAAAGGGTTACAAAAATACCACTGGCAAAGTTCTCTCTGACACACAGCAGCACCTTTGTTCAGGACTCATTTCTGCCCTTAGTGTTAAAATAGAAGAGCTCTGCAGCGATAACACATTTAATCTGCGCTGTGGAGAGGGTTTCCATTGTTGGTTGATGTGTTGCTCTTTCATATCATTCAGACAGGCACGAACACTCACACAAGCATTTTTCTGGTGTATGAGAGAATGAGACAAAATCCGTTTCTGTGACAGATATGTAGCACATGAATTGCAGAGAAAAAGATTTTTGAAAATAATCCATAGGACTGAGCCATAGAGCTGACAGCTATATTTTCTACACAGAATAGCCTTAACCGACCCAAAGGAAAATGCTAAATTTGCATTTGCACTGTGTGTGCATATTTAGTGTGGAATTGTGAGTTTAGTGTCAATCCACAGCTGCATTAGGGATTAAGTTTAACAATGTGTGTACAGTCACAAATGTAGTCCTACACACCTTAATGGAAACAAACTGCTGTCACCACTAACCCTTGTGATTTAACTTCCTGTTCACAGATATACTTAAGCACTTGTACCTCCCATCCATTATTCAAGGAGGTGTAGCAGAGGGGAGGAAGGGGGGGGCGGCATCGCTGTTGGGATTCTGCGGACATCTCAGAGGTTATGTTCCTGCCTTTAAATCTTTCCTTTCCCTTGACAACATGTCCATCTATGGCTTCTGGTTTGTTTGGGCAGACAGGGATCTTCAACATATCTTCACCATGACCCTGAGTCTTTAGAGGGTCTCTGTGCTCTGGAAGACGTGAGTTGCCTCACAGTGACTACTTCTGTTCATAATGATCCATTGCAACACCCAGGTCCATCCTGGGTCCCTCAGCGATACATACATACTGTAGGTAAAGCAGTCCTTTCGGTGTATCGAAGATGGCATGATGAACTGAATATCCATCCATGAACCCAAATTATAATCATCAACTATTAATCACAGTTTCGACCTTTAGGAGGTTCCATTGGCCAATTTAGTCCTGATGCCCTGACAAGACGCAGAATGATGGATGCTGTCATTTGCCTGTTCAAAACAGTGTAATCAATCTTGGTCACTTCAATATACCTATTAGGTTGATCGAGAGTAAGTTTTATCTGTGTGGATTGACTGGATGAGTGATAAATGTAATATGATTTTCAGAATGTGGAACAGAGTATTTTTGATCAGCGCTGTAAGTGGTGTCAGGGTCGGTCTCATTAATGCTTTCTGCAACATTTACCATAAGTGTTGCATTTCAAAACCTGCCCTTTACCCTCTGATCACACCTTTCTTTCTTCTTTCTTTAACTTTTTTGTTTTCTTATCTATTGAAGTGGCAATGAGAATACACATTTATCAGCCATAACATAATGACCACCTGTCTAATATTGTGTAGGTCCCCTTGTTTGCTTACAAAGAAGTTATCCAGGTGAAATACTGGGTTTTACTGTGAGTGTTTGAACATGTTAACAGGAAACCGCATATTTTGCTCACTTAATACAGTATTATGACATTGAATCATTAAGCTAGTGATAGACCAGTTGAGATGCTATTTAGATTCAAATAACAAGCCATGTATTTATCATCAAACCTTTGTATAAGTTGCCTCCCAAGGTTTAAAATTAGCATCTATTGGTAAAAAATCTGAAATAAAAGTAAAATAAAACTCCATAAATCTTTAGTGGTGTTTCTTTTATTTTGTAAACCTCATTTTGTTTTTAAATCTCATGTTTATTAATGCAAAAGTCCCTGGAAACATAAAAAACTTTACAATTCAATGCACATTTTTACCATATTCTAGACAAGATATTGGTATCTGATTCTAGGTCAAATAAAAACGAGGTTATCTTGAAGTTGTTAACATTTGTATGACTATATTAAATGTCAGTCTCATTTTGTGCAGTGTACTGATGGATGTTTGCACAAAACAGTTTGTGTACAGCATGTTTCTTGACATACACAAAACACATTGCACATGGTCTGCTACTGCAGGTGGTTGAGTCAGGCCTGATGCATACCTCCTGTTGAAGGGCTTGAGAACCCTGTTTTATATGGGAAGAACTACCAATGAACTGAAAGTACAAATTGCCTCATGTCTAACTGGATCAATGATGTGAACACAACACCTATTTAATACACTCTTTAAGTGCAGGTGTTACATGGTGCAGTGATTGGTACCACATGAACGATTACACGTTTACTCGTTTCCAACATAGAAACATGCTGCGATATATCTTCAGTGGCACACAAACAAGTACACACAAAGCACATGTATGCCCACGCGGGTTATACTGTATATTTCCTGCAGCTTTTACACACACACACACACACACACACACACACACACACACACACACACACACACACACACACACACACACACACACACACACACACACACACACACACACACACACAACTTGCAGGTATCTTGTCAAGCTGTCATGTTGGATTTAGCAGCAACACAGTCAAGCTCTTAATCATTTCTAGATATTGATCCCTTCCGTGTAATCTAAACTGTACTACAGGGGTGATCTTGAATCCAAATATTGACACCTTGCCAGAAGCAAGCTTAGAGTGAAGTCATAGGCAAAGTGGAGTCCAGATCTTGGCAACATGACAAAATATGTATTACAATTGACTTGGCAGAAAATAAGATTTCCCTGACAACAATTCAATGTTGACAATGGAAACCCAAACACAAAAAGAACAGTTGAAAGGAAGACTATGTTTACACAATGTGGATTATAATCATTCAAGCAGGAGGCAGTTTGCACTAGATGCATATGAATATTAACACTTCACATTTTATTTAAATAAAGCATATGGAGTAACCGCATGTACAATGCAAAGTGACAGCAAAGATGGAGCCATAACATTTGAGGGTTATGATTTGTCCTTTACCCACAAGGATATGATTATTTTAAATGGCACTTTTAGCGATATTGGTTTCAAGAGAGAATGTCATGGGTTTAATAATGCAGCGGTCATTAACAGCAGCAGCCATTGATCTGTTGAAGTACACTGGGGAAAATGTGGACAGTAGAATGTTAAATTAAAAAAGCCAGATGGGGGTGTTGGTGTAGGTTAAACATTATTGTACATTTACCTAGCAAACACATCAGGATTCAATGTGTTATTTTACTATGCACAATGTGTCTCAAAAAAACTAGACCCATGTTAGATACTTTGTTGACATTTATATTATCCCAAATGTTTCTAACACATTTTAAACCAAGAGAAATACATGATTTTTTATCAAGGTAGCAGTTTGGTGTCCTATAATAACAACGTATCCCTTTTCAGCATGCGACAGTGTTGCGTTTGTCTTCCAGAAGTTCTCAAAAGTTAACCTTTTTAACGAGTTTCAAGCCATATTTTTACGTTGTATTTGTAAACTCATGGTCATTTTTAAATTCGATCATCAGACGCTGGATCTTATCAGAAAAATGAGCTATGAAAACCCTAGCCGCGACTCATCCTCTAACCACTCCAGGAGGTCCGTTCTTACAGGGCTGCATCAGAACATCAAATATTTATTTTACATTAACTGCTTTATTCAGTGTTTTACCCGGTTTATTAAAGGCTCCATTGAGTTTTGTAAAGTAACTGAAAAATACGGCGTTGGGAACCTGGTGAACGATTACCACTTGAGTAATCTAATGAGGGAAATGAAGGTGAAGGTACCACCAAACTTCTTCTTTTGTTAATGTTCCTCAAGTTGCATCTGAAGTGGCAGGAACATGTAATACTACTCTTTTAAAATTGCTAAGTTAATTGCATTATCAATAAAATAAAATAAAACATTTCCTAAAATCATTGATACGTTCCTAATGAGAGAGAACATGTATCTTCATCTTTTGAAAAAGGGTCCTCTACTTTATTGCCTTACCATTGATTGATGTTCAATCTAGACTCATTTTATGAGCAAATTAAAACTGCACATTGTCAATATAAAAATGCATCATACTTCTTCCAGTGGAAAAAAAAAGAAGATTCAATCAGATTGTGCAATTGGCAAACGAGCTTTGAAGGCAGAACAGATTGTATGAAGTCTGATAGGTGAAACTCAGGTCAAAAAAAGCCTTTGCTGCTGCTGCTGCTCGTAAAGCTTACAAACAAACAAATCTCAATTTTATTCAACTAAGACCTTCACTCTTTTGGATCAAGACATCTGGGCTGCAAAAACAAAATAGTTTCAAGAGATGTATTGACTGAAATGAAAGAGTAAAAAAGGATTTTCAACTCATTTTCAGTCATTATGGTTAAATCCACACATCTAAGACTACGATATTGGCACATGTATAGGACTAACTGGAAACCACTTGACGTAAGTAAGTAAGGATTGATGACAGATGTTTTGCATTCACTTTAGATGTGATCAATACAGGGGTTAGGCATTTTTGTGAACAATGCACAAGTTTCTGGACGTTGCACAAGAATGGGAGATAGTGGACAGGGTCCCCTTGCAATAAATCCGATACAGTTAAAAATACGTTGGAGTGTTGTAATATATAAAAAACCTTCTGAATTCACACCAACACCAGATTTTCATGCATTTCTTTATAACAGCACCAACTTGTGAACGCAATTACATTTTTTAATTGATTGATACGACTAGTTTAAACACGAACATTCTGACCTTAATTATGTACGATTGACTGCGAGACAGGTGTATAACATGGCATGAGACTGATGAACTGCTGTGTGTGTGCGTGGATGAAGGCAGTTTGGGGTCAATCGAGGGGGAATCCTAATGTTTTGTGCTCTTTAGATCAGAACCATCTTACCAGGTGGGCAGACTGGACTTGCCAGACATTGCCGTGCATGCGCCCTGTTTGAGACGCTGATGGGGATGAAGTCACAGATGGCACTCATTACTGAGTTGGGAGGGTTAACCATGATGTTTATTTGTCAACCAGCCAGTAGGCCTTCATCCACAATGTTTTTTCTCTTCTTAAACCAACACTGGCTGCTGTTGAATAGTCAAAAATATGACATCCTATCTCTTCTCTCAGCAAATTTACCTTGACCTTGATTGAAGACTTAATGGGGTCGAGGAAAGATTTGAAGAATTATTAACGATTGAGGAAAGGACCGGCGTATGGCTATTACAATCTGACTGTAGTTCCACTAGGCTTCGGATGTTATTTTACATAGAAAAATAGGCCAGGCAGAAAATCAATGATGTACAGTCAAATAAAGTATTGTTTTCAACAAAGAAAAAATACTCCTGAGAAGGATCTTTTTAATATATCTCAAATGTACAATCCAACAGCAATGCTGGATGTTATTGGAGTCCAAATGGCGCCTGGTTTAAATGATGCAGCCACAATGATTATTGTATGGCATTATGCCCTTTTCTTTCATAAGAATAGTTAAGCAGATAATTAATTTCACTATGTTAGGAACAAGCAAAACAAGAATACTTGACCAAAACAATTGTTTAAAATACTGGTAAAGCAGTTTTGTCCTGTTAAAGCTTGAGTGTAGACTGGGCTCATTACAAAAAAAATGCATTCTGTAATAAACCAGTCAAACAATTCTAGTCTTATATCATCTTGTGCAAAAGAGGCACATACAGCGTACTTTATACAGATTCAATTACACATGCTCGGTCATCAGATAATTGACCCATGATCATGTCAGTAGTAACCCCCTGAAAGGTCACAGAGCACCTTTTGATTGGTCATCTACCCAAGGGACGATGTTTAAACTGCATTGATACTACTTTTGATAATCCTAATTCCCAATACTGGGTGCATTAATAAGCCTGTTACAGCTTGGCAATCCACGATGATGCATGGAAAACTTATTAAGATACTCAACAGAAGGTCACAGAAATGTAAGCAGTATTAGAAGTGTTTTCAAACATGTTTCATCAGAGAAAATACTTTTAGAATAAAGACTAAGCGGTTGGTTTGGCAAATACACATATGGATAACTGCCGAAACTCCATAAAGAGCAGACCACAGTCACTTCAAAGAGCTTTTCTATGGAACCATCTGGGACGGTCTCCCTCCCTCTATCCATGCATGTTTATGAAGCGTTCTAGATAGTTCATTTTTGGCTCAACAGCTGAAGTAACCCACTTAACCGACAGGCCACTGTATATCCAAGATCAAAGTTGTATCCAAAGAATTCAGATCTGTGAACTATCTATTAAAGAAACAGTTCACGTAATCGAATAATGTCAAAATGAGAGTGGCTGAGTAGCTAACTAGCAAATATTTGAGCATGTCTTGACAGTAATCACATATTGAACTGGAATGAAAGCATCTCTCCACACCCAAAGCTTCTGAAGAGAAAACCATGTGGCAGATCTAAAGGCATATTCACGAACAGCACTTTCTGTATTACAATTTACTTGTAAATTTCCAAAGACTTCACTCTGGTTCTCATACACAACCATCTGTGAAACCAGATATCAGCCAGCCTGAGCACTCAACCAAGTCATTATTCACCATGGTGTAGCCAGGCCAGCTTTTGTCCACCATAAGTATCCAGCCCAACCAATCCTTTGAATATAACAGCCATCATAGTCAGCCAGAATCTTAACTGGGCCTCATTTGGCACCAATGACATTCCACTAAATATTTGAATGTGTTTACACCACTTGCCTGGCTCAAATGTCTGAAACAAATTTCACATTTTTACGTTCACAGACTATCAACTCCTATCATCAAAATGATTACTTAATTAAGTCTGTACCACTTCAGTGGTTTTGGGACACAAATCTCCAAGACATGACAGAATGAAATAAGCTTTTAGATGTACTAACCTATAACTACATGTGTGGTATTCAAGCTTTCAAAAATAATAAAATGCATAATGCTGGAGAATGAAGCAACGGATTTTTACAAAATGTATATAAATATATATATATATTCTTTTTTTATACATATTTATTTTTGGGCAACCAGTGCCTTGATTTAGGGGACAGCGTTGAAAGGGAGATGGGATGACTCAAATGGTCCCAAGCCAGATTCGAACCCTGGTCGGCATGATTTATGTACTGGTTTATATACTGATGTATGTATGATTTATGTACTGGTTTATATACTGATGTATATATGATTTATGTACTGGTTTATATACTGATGTATGTATGATTTATGTACTGGTTTATATACTGATGTATATATGATTTATGTACTGGTTTATATACTGATGTATGTATGATTTATGTACTGGTTTATATACTGATGTATGTATGATTTATGTACTGGTTTATATACTGATGTATATATGATTTATGTACTGGTTTATATACTGATGTATATATGATTTATGTACTGGTTTATATACTGATGTATATATGATTTATGTACTGGTTTATATACTGATGTATATATGATTTATGTACTGGTTTATATACTGATGTATATATGATTTATGTACTGGTTTATATACTGATGTATATATGATTTATGTACTGGTTTATATAAGGGTCATGGGTTGCCACTCTACCAACTACATCAATAATGTTGCATTGCAAGCAATAATTATGATTGTGTTGTTGCTGTGGTACTGAAAAGAAAAGAACCTTTTGCTACAGTTGTAAGTAGTCCGGAGTGGTTAAAGGGATTGTATGAACAGTATGGGGTGAAAAGTAACAGTTAATTGTGAGGACAAAGTGCAACACTGACGGTTAGCCTTTAAGCTTTCTGTCCATCATACAGTGAGTCATGGGGATAATTGTTGTTCCATATTATATACATGACCATACACCAATATTCACTAATAAGCTTCTATATTAGGGACACCGGTAAAGTCTAATGCATTTCAGAACCACAGAATTGCTAATAATTCTACAATGGCAAGGTAATGTTAGTTTGTGTGGACATTGTCAGGAATATGAACATGTATTCATATCTTCATTATTTTGGTTGTAGTTTGAAATACATATTATACCATTGACAGGTGTTTCCTGTTTTTTATCCTCCCTAATTATATTAATTGGTCAGAATATTAGAAACAACTCTAGATATAAACACAGTACACAGTTGCTTACTAAGACTTTGATGTTAAAAATATAATTGAATTATCACATCTACAGTGTCCACAAAACTGTCATCTCAATCTAATATTTTGTCGTGCTCAGAAGACCCAACAATACCCATAATTCCCAAGCATTTATTGTTAAGGAAGAGCTGATATTGTCTTGAAAAAAAATAACAAAAGCTTGCAATGAACATTTAGGAATATATTCAGTCATTTCTTACAATCTGAAAAAAGAAATGATTCATGTTGCCAATAAATGCAATTCAGGCATCATTTCTAGATGTACTATATGTAAACACAATTTCTACGAGTAAAGGGTTGTGTTGTGTACTATAGTTGGAAGTTAATGTTCATCCTTATTGAATTAAATGGGAAATGTTTCTTTGTCCAACCACGGACAGCAAATGTTTGGTGGATGTGCAAAGAAGACGTAAGTGAAGTCAAAATGGAAAACGACAATGCGTAAACACTTTAAAAAATGAAAGGATAATAATACAATTGTAAATAAAAGACACATAAGTGGTGTTGCACTGCCTTATATATTCCTTTTTATTCCCTGGATACACGCTTTTCTCTGCTCACAGTGCACTCTAACCCTTACATAAAGGGAAGGATAGTAAGTGCTGCTCAATAAGCAATAACGTTTACTTCCCCTTGGTATTTTGGCTTTTGTCAACTTGTTACATTTTATCGCAGCATACTCAACTTGTTTTCTGAACCAGACTGCTTTTGGCTCTGGTCTTCACAGAGTTTTTTCATTAGAACACTCCCAGACGTCCTAGCATGCAATGGTTCAGAGCTCAGGTCTGAGTCTTAGCAGGGGGTCTGCTGAATATCCACAAAGGCACTGCCAAGCCTCTGTAAAGGCTGTTCTGAGACTCTGAGGGGAGAGTTCTGTAACAATAAAAACATAGCACTACAACTATCTGTGGCACAAGGCAGTTACAAGCAACAGGTTGAGTTTTAACCTACACTAAACTTCACCATTAGTTTTAAAGTTTCAACTCTTGGTTTTACCCTGCAAAATGCCTTCCAAAGCAGACTTGTTTTTTTCCTGGTTTGGCACAAAGTAGCTGTATGTCTCCACACTTCCTTTTCCATTGAGAGGAATGGGTTCAAAACTTTGAACATGGTTTATCTCATTTTAAATTTAGCAAACACTACCCACACACAATCGTTCTAAATCGACCTACATGCTTTTTAAAAATAGACAGGTAACAAAACAGCAAACAAAGTACTCGTGCAACTGCTCTTCGGTGTCACCAATGGCTGCAAACCAGTTTACAGTGATGTAGTCTTAACCCGCAAATGTTAGCATATTTGTACTTTAGTTTTTGAATGAGTTTTTGGTTAGAGTCCAGAAATAAGGTCTGTGGGTCATACAAGCTAACAACATTGTAACCTTTTGTTCTTTGACATAAAAAGGCAGTTGCTAAATGAGACTACAACAAATCATCACACTGAACATTAGCCACTTTTAGCTTAGCAGTGGAGACATACAAGTCATGCGACTGCGGTGTAGTTAGTAAACAGCCTAAGCGTTTTACTTCTGTCGATTGCATTTATGCTTCATCTATTTTGAAAGTGGTGTTAATATGTGGAGATTGTCCTGCTGAACAAACCATGTAAGTATCATAAACCTGTATTTGCACAGATTTTATTTTCTGCAACATTCCTAAATCTAATGGAAAAATCTCAGCCCACAAAAGTACATCATTATTGAACCACTCTGGAATAACTAGCTTGCAACGTGTATCTTGCAACATACAGCTCCGAAAAAAATTAAGAGGCCACTCTTAAATCTTAATCTCTACATGTATGGCAGCCATTCTAGTGTCTGTTGAATTCCAACACAGAGACATGTTGTCAGTAGTTTTAAAGAATACCATTTTTTTTTTAATAATCAATGAACACAAAATCATACCTATGCACAGTAAAACTAGAGAAACTGATAATGCTGAAGGGGTCTCTTAATATTTTCCGGGCTGTATTAGTAAATTGTGTCTTAAACAAATTAAGGAATGGCCAACCATTTTATATTTGACTTTGTTTTATTGTTGTATGTCTTGCATAACTATGTTGCATTGTTGGAAGAGCTCTGGACTTAAGATTTCCATTGCCCTTTGTACACTGAAGCTTATGTGCATATGACATTAAAACCTTTGAATCTTGAAAATTAAGGGTTCATAAATAGATACAAAACACAACACACTGCATGGTTTTGCTCACAGTCCTTAAGGACATTCATATTTAATAATGCCTTCCTTTTAAAGCAGTCTTAATCCAGGCCTGTGTGAAATCGGTACAGGTATAATTTTCACAGTTTTGGAAAAAGACTTAAGCTGTAGTTTTATTGATTCCCAAGGATATTTTGGTTTTGTTTTGTTATGGGTGTCCCAGGTTTTCAAGTAATGGATCTCTTTTAGTAGCATATGTGTTGGTGTTAGTTTTGATCCTATGACTCTTTCCATTTGGGTTGGGTGCTTATTATATATCTATGTACTTTAGCTTAAATCCAAACTATAAGGCATGAAGTGAGTATTTTTTACAGAAATGCTGTGAATTATCAAATTATAATGACCTACTTTTGCTTTATAATATTCAGTAACTACTGCATGTGGAGGGCTACAGGGGACACGTGACAGAAGCAACATTTGGCCCTTTAACATGCCTTGATGTTAGATAGAACAAAGCAGGATACAGGGAAAATAATGGAGGTGACAGAGCCGAAGTATATTTCATTAAAGAAAGCGTTTCCATCCTTCCTGTCCCAGGGGAGCACTGAGTAAAGTGAGCAATGTGTGAAGTTCATCTGGTGAGCAGCAGGAGCTTCATTTCTCCCTTCAGGTTTCTGTTGACGGGGCCTTTATAGATAGCTGGGATTACTTGGTGACAGTGGAAGAAGACAGCAGTACTTCAAGTGGAATCAGGGGTATCCTGTAGAAGTGTGCAACAATCGGTCTGCCAACATAGAATCCTCCGAGTGGGCTCAGTGAAGGCAGTCTCTCAACTCTGAGCACTTTCAATTGGAAAAAGAAGTCATTTAGGTCCATCCCATCTTGTCCGGCCCCCCTTTCTCTTTCACCATCACATTTTTGTCTCCTAAAATTTGCAGGGAATCTCTGCAGCATAAAAATATAGCTCCTGACAAAGTGTCATATTTTCTTGTTTCCTCTGCTTCCTCTGTCATATTCTTTTGGTGTTGTTACCTCCACCATTCCACCACTTTAATCCGCATTGTTGCAGTGATGGCTTGTGCATCAATATCTGAAGCTCTCATTCCCCTCTCTGTCTCGAGTTCTTGAACCAACAGTGCCACCGAGTGGTGAGGAAGAAAAGGAGAGGCACAAAAGTAATCATGCAAATGATTTAAAACACTCAAATTAAGGGGTTTACAATTCATATTGTATTCAAAGGAAAAGTTTGAAAGTGACCTTTGTATAATAGCTGTCTAATTTGATTAATATAGTAGCGCTCTACATAGGCTGCTGGCAGTTCATCATCCCATGAGGCCACAATGTGTAATTAAATAGAGAACGTTGATACTCAGGAAGTGCCTTGATTTGTTCTTCTTAATAACATGGTCTGTCACATGTTTCGCTTTAACAGCAGCATAGCAATAGAAGCAACACTGGGAGAGAGGCTGACTTAAAACCTTATTTTCCCCCTCATGTAAGATTGTACTAGATATAATGTTCCCATTACAACACCCAGTGGCGTCATTAGGCCTATTTTAGGGGGGCTTCAGCCCCCCTAAAATATTCTTAAGCCCCCCTAAATAATTTTATGTTCATTTTTTTTTTTTTTTTTAAATGACGACAAATTCAATATAATGTGGCCAGAATATGAGTTCACATAAATAATCATACAACCAGTCATTATTCACTTAAATATGGTCATAAATCTTAGTTTCCCTATAGTGAAAGGTAGAGAGTCAGGGTCAGTGCGTCGTTATCCAATCCATTCCACTTCAAGAGCACGCCCACATCACTGAAATCCAGTCCACGTTTTCACTGCAACCTAGGTTGCACTCGTCTCTGCATCTGGGTACCCGCAGCATGTACCGGGAGCGGAGCACACAGAACCGACTAGAGCTGCGTAAGGAGAAGAACGTGAACAAGAATGGATATACGACATTTTTTCAAGAGAGTAAGTATTGATCACTGCTGTTGGTGACAATAAGTTAGCTCCAGCCCCCCAGCTAACAACAGAAAGTCCCATGTAATTAATGAACGAAATGCTCCCTGTTTGAGCAAAGATTTTGCAGTGTAGATGCAGGGCTACTAAAAGGCATCCAGGCATGCAGTCCGAAATCTGAGAACTTCTTTAGTGAATCACACTTGAATGAACTTGCAAAACACTACAGCATTGACCTGAAAACAGAGGAGGTTCTGGTGGCCAGAAACTTTCTTGCCCGGAAAACAGAGGCTGGATGTTCACCCAAAGATATGTTGACTGTGCACAACCTCCTTGATTCAGACATGTTTCCCTCCCTGAAGGCAACCATCCAAGTTGCTTTAACAGTGCCTGTAAGCAGCTGCTCGTGTGAAAGGTCCTTTAGTGTACTGCGCCGGCTGCACTCCTGGCTACGCCAAACAATGGGTCAGAAAAGACTTCACAGTCTTGCAGTCATGTCAATTGAAAAAGACGCACTTCAGCACCTAAATCACAACAGAGTGATAGACGCCTTTGCCACCCTTAAAAACAGACGACATTCTTTGATGCTTCCACCCACCAAGTAACTGCCAATTGTAGGCATGTTATTTTAAAATGTACTTAGTGAGAACACAGTGCTCTTTTTTGTTGCATAGTTTTGGATAATACATGTGGGCTGTTAATGAATAAGAAGCATTGGTTAAATAGGGCACTGTAACTATGTGATGGTTCTTTTGTTGTTGTTGTTAATGCTGTGAACATACAGTACTTCCTGTGTTTGTTGTTGTACTGTATTAAAGATGTAATGGTGGCCCGAAACATTTACACAGTAAAGGATCTGTTAAAAAAGTGTAAGGCAATTTCTCAGTTTTTGTTAGCTGTTTGTGAAATTAAACGTTCGCTCACATCCTGTGCATCTCCTGGGGGCTTAGCCCCCCCTGTCCTTAAAACCTAGTGACGCCCCTGACAACACCTAAAACTTAAACATTTTAAATTGCAACCTATTTGGGGTAGGTTTTATTAAATAAATCCCATATCACATATGTGTGTGTACTTTTATATCCAAGGGTTTAGGTTCTTTAAGTGGGGTGGACACAATGAGGTAAAACAAAACGAACCAACACAGAGACATAACACTTTGTTATAGATGACTGCGTGTTTTCTATAAATAACATTGGGAAGTGAATGGAATTCTGATGATTTCAGAGGAAAAAAGGAGCACAGATATTTCCCTCAGAAGTAGGTACAGATCAGAAACGACTAAAAGAAAGTGAATATGGACACATGCCGTTGTATTTCATGTAAGGTATTGAAGCAAAACCTGCAAGTTAGTTGAGTCAGTTAACCCGAGCAGCAATGACTCATATACATGTGACGTGCTTTTATCTACCATAAAACCAACCAAACACATCATCCTATACACGGATCAGCCATAACATTATGACCACCAGTCTAATATTGTTGTTGGAAAGGCTGTTGACTTTTAGTATAGCACCCTCTTCTGGTGTCACTACAACAAGCACATGAAGCTGCGCAGCTAGAGTTAGGAGGAAAAGAGAGAGGCTATGGGGTCAGATCAGTCTCATAATACACAAATCCACACAGAAGGATTCACACTTGTATTTCATGATCCGCAAAAGCATTCACACTTGTATTTCAGGATCCACACACGTGTTTTTCAATGCACAGACATGTGTGTTCCGTTTCACATACATGTAAATAAAATCCAAACACAGAAAAAAGATTGACATGTGTATTTTTGATCCACACATATTTGTTTTCCGTGTCAAACCGCTGAACCTGCATACACAAACCGCTCTCTGTGCATTGGTTGCTGTGCATTCGTGTGTGGGTTTTTAAAGACTCCCCTGACGGTCACCCGATTCGTAGGCTACTTGTAATGTTTTCCATCTGTAGCCAATTAGATGTTTTGAGACAAGTTTTTCACCGGTCTCGACTGAAATCGGCTTGTGTCACTCGGTTATTTCCAGAAACCACGTGATGGACTGCGGATCAGCACACTTCTGCATTTCAAGGTTTCAAAGTAAGAGCATGACAGTTTTTTGTATGCGCTGTTTTTGTATTGATATAATGAACAGCGGTACTTAGGTGCATTCTTTATCACCATCATCATCATGTTATAGTGATACAGTAACATAGTGTGAGTTTATTGTTTCTATGCAGCTTATATCGAGCACATAATATGTTTGTATGCATTGATGTTACTATGAGGCTTCTTCACTTTCGGGTCCGGGTGGGCTACAGTTGGCAGTGAAGTAGCCTGAGAGACAACTGTTTCTTCATGCTTTTTTGTGTATTCATTCAAGTGGGTCAAAGTTACAAAACATTTGTGATGGTGATGATGATGATGATGATGATGATGATGATGATGATAAAGAATGCCCCTAACGTACCGCTGTTCATTAGATTAATACAAAAACAGCGCATTAAAAAAACCGTCATGCTTTACTTGGAAACCTTGAAATGCGCAAGTGTCGTGATCAGCAGTCCATCACGTGGTTTCCGAAAATGAAGCGAGTGAGTGAAGCGAGCCGATTTTGGTCGAGACCGGCGAAAAGTTTGTCTCAAAATTCTGTGTTTAAAAAGAGGATCTGTCAGAGTAGCAATGGTTTATTCACTTTTAATTGCTTCTATCCCAAAATGTGCATGTTTTAAATAACTTATTCAAGCACGGGTTTTACATTTGATGTGTGGTTTTGCAGTGATTATTGCATGGTTTTATCTATGAATCTTGTTGTGTTTTAACTGCAATTCAATTAATTGAAACCAGCTGCGTCTAAACAGAACCCAACCCCCCATGGCGCATGATTGGCCGGTAGTGAACGGCGCATTGTTTTTAAGCGTTCAGAAAACAGGTGTAGGGGGTCGTTTCACGGGGACCGAGACAGCGGACTGACGAGGAAGGCGGAAGTCATTTAACAGGGAACGAACCAGCGGACGGACGAGAAAAGCAAAACGACGGAGAGGAAAACGAGACACGGAATGAGAAGCAGAGGAGACAGACGTAGAGGAACTGGACTGGACACCACCCTGATTCCACGCCTCTAACAAAAGCAGCAAAGGGAAGTAAACTCTACGACTAAGCTGTTGCTCCAGGACTTAAAGTGTGTGTGTCAGCCAGAGCCTGTGGCTCAACCACGACCCCCCTTCTCCTGGTGGTGGACATTATCGCACTTTATTGGACACTGGGAACGAACGTTTTTAAAGACAATTGTCTGCTTGCAAACAGGGGTGGATCTAGACAAATATGCATGGGGTGGCAAGAGGGTGACAGGAGATTGTGAGGGGTGGCATCCCCCGTCAGAAGTATATGCCTGTAACGGCTGAATGCGACGATTACCATGTTATTCAGCAAAACGCCTCACAAACTTATTTAGAGCTTCAGAGCGTTTTGATTCAATGCTGAGTACAGCCAAACTTGACAGTCTCTCCTCTGTCATTGTCATCTCTGTCAAATAACTCTTAATGATCATAAGAGTTGAGCAACTTCTTTCAGAGGATGCACTGCAGACAGGTAAACTACTGCTATTTTACACAATCGGAACAACTCATAAAAAACATCTTGGTATGGGTCCAAAAACTAAGCAAACTCCATCAGAGTGGTAGGACGACTCTCCTTTTTCTCCTGTCATTCTAGTACTCCCCTTGTCTGATGTAACTCGTGTTTAAGATCCTCTATATTTGAATCATAGGCATCAGCCAATAAAATAACAGCCACCTCTCTCAACAAGTATTACTCGACGGATTTAGTGCCTGGACACCCTGCATTATGTTGCAATTTGTGTTAGAAAATCGTCTTTCTATTTCTCCAATCATGTTATCCATAACTGGATAGTGCACATTGAGGCAAAAAGAGTGTTTGCTATCTAGAACTACATGCTGTCCCAAAGTGGAAGGGATGACACTACCTTGAAGGGTCCTTGTCGTCTGTCTTGACCTCTTTGGCTTTCGCTGAGCTGTATCAATGCTATTTCTTTCACACAAATCGAGCGTTTCACTCCACACTTCATCCAAAGAGGCTTCACTACGATATTGTACCAATGTCTCTTTAAGTGCTTCAACTAGTTCAACGGCCTTAGCATAGTCCAATGTTTTAGACTGGAGCATGTCCGACAACAATTTAGTCACTCAAGACCTTTCGGGACAGTACAAGGTATCCAACGAAATTCAGATCAATGTGCCAATATCCCCCTAGCTTCAACAGCTCTTTGTGGATGGTTCTCAGAGGCAATCTCTTCAAGCAGCTGTACTATTGCAGGTAACCTGTCCATAACATTGCGACATGCTACATGCCTGCAGGCCCAACGTGTATCACTAAGCCTTTGGAGTTCCCTTGGTGCACCGTCAAACATCTCCCGCTGCACTTCCAGCTATTTGTTGTGTACATAAGACCCAGACATGAACACATACATTCGTTCCAACAATGAGAAGAAGTTTCCCGTGTCTGTTGCACTTTTGACAGGTCTACTATGACTAAGTTTAAGCAGTGTGCACTGCAATGCACATAAGAGGCATTTTTGGCTATTTCTTTTATTTTCGCTTGGACACCAGCATTTGCCCCGCTCATCGCTGCAGCGCCATCATAGCCCTGGCCTACAAGGTTTTGTTTATACTCCAGCCCATGTTTCCCACAAATAATCTTACCATTTAATGCAGCAGCATCCAGGCCTTCTGCCACTTCAAACTCCAGAAAGCTCTCGTGAACTACACCATTGTAATCGTGTCACAGAACAAATGAAATTTGCTCTTTTTTCTGGACATCTTTAGTTTCGTCTAAAATAACTGCAAACTGCCTGCTCTTTTTAACCTCTTCGATGATTTCTTCCTTAACCATTGCAGCCAAACATTCCAGTATCTCATTCTGGATTGTTTTACTGGTGTATGTTGCATTTTTAGCTTGCTGTTCAAGTCTTTTTTTAATCAGTGGATCATGGTTTCCCAGCAAATCTAACATAGCTAAAAAAACTCCCTTTTTTTCTGAGTCAGGCGTCTCCCTGTGACCCCGCTGGGCTGTGTTTTCTGTGGCAGTTAGAATCAGCTAGTGTTTTAATGTAGTTTTAATTTTCAATCATCTTTTTCTTATTTTGCTCATCCATTATTCCCATCATTGAGGTATTGTTGTCACTCATTCTCTTGTTTTCTTCCAAAGCAAACATTGCATTTACATGGCTTTCAGATTGGGCATGAGAACAGAAACCACAGTCTTTCCTTGTGGCCTTTTTCCAGTTACGATACCCGTCAATTGAGGTCAAAACAGTCTTGGGGGCATCAGGTAAAGAGAAATGTCTACAGGGGAAACAATATGCGGAGTCTTTGGACTGTGAGTACTCAAGCCATGAATGAGTTTTGAACCAGTCCGTTCTGAAGCTCCTTCTGGCTCCTCCCTGAAGGGTCTTGGGGAAACTCTCCCGTTTCGGCTGAGCTGGCTCCTCACACCTGGACTTGGATATGTTTAGAAGATGGGAGTAAAAAATATTCAAACTGTAGGGTATTTAAGGTTCAGACTGGAGCCACACAGACCACACAGGAAACAAGGTTGCACTCAAGTTTAAGTTTATTCTCTCTTAGTCCAAAAATGGTGAATTGGAGACAGGACTGGATGAGTGCCAATGATGAGTGCCAATGATGAGTACCAATGCTGAGTACCAATGATGAGTACCAATGATGAGTACCAATGATGAGTACCAATGATGAGTACCAATGGTTCTACAAAGACAGAAAACAACATTACAATGCTTTGTCCAAAGTAAAATACAAACAGAAATGTTGCCTTACAATCGCAACACATGCCACATCAAACGTAGACAATTCAAACGATATCTAGTCAAGCTTCACATTAACTTCATAATCAACAAGTTAGATCTAATGAACTATTAAACTTACTATTAACATATTAGCAGTTAATACCTAAACATGATCCTCATCAATAAATGAAACTGGACTTACATTGAAATAACTCCAAAAGACACATGGCACACTTCACCAAACAATTTCCAGACGTGTTTAGGGACAAAGAGAGGAAGTCCCGCCCTTACAGGTCTGTATTTAAAGGGTAGGCAATGATTGACAGGTAGATTGTTCACTTGTACCACCTTGTGGAGCGGAGGGGAAATGCACTTGTAGTTCTTTGGAACTTGTAGTTTCTAACAGCCGCCCCCGGAGTTGTGCAGCAAATACGTTACGTGGTTTCTTCTTCAGTGATTTCAGGGAGTGGGATTAATCTGGAGACAGGGCGTATGTATTCTCGACCTTGAATGGTGATTTTAGCACTGCGAACCTTTCCATCTTTTCCAGGGTAGGTTTCGGTTATCCTTCCGATAGGCCAGGATGCTCGAGGTAGCTGGGGGTCAACCAACATCACAACCTGGCCTGAATCCAAATTCTCCTTGTCAGTTTTCCATTTCTGTCTGACTTGAAGGTTTGGAAGGTAGGATCGGATGAAAGCTGACCAGAATTTGTCAGCCAAGATTTGACTGTGACGCCATCTTCTCTTACCAAGAAGTTCACTGGGACAGTAGATTGCTTGGGGAAGAGAAGAATCAGGCCGCCCCATCAATAACATATTTGGTGTAACTGGATCAAGGTCAGCAGGGTCAGAGGAAATGTATGCAAGGGGTTTCGAATTCAGAAGGCCCTCTACTTCAATAAGGGTTGTATGTAGGACTGTCTCAGTTGTTTGTTGGTTTCCCAGTACAACACGGAGGGCCATTTTTATTGATTTGATTTCTCGTTCCCAGCTTCCACCGAAATGGGGGGCAGATGGAGGATTGAATTGGAAGTTGACTTGTGCACGAGCCAATTGCTGCTTTAACTCTGGGGTCATCGCTTGGAATGCACTTCGCAGTTCTGCCTCTCCTGCTTTGAAATTAGTCCCACAGTCCGAAATTAGTTCCAAAGGTTTGCCTCTACGTGAGACGAATCTTCTGAAGGCCATCAAAAATGTATCTGCATCCATGCTGTCAAGCAGCTCAAGATGAATGCAGCGTGTTGTTAAGCATTTAAATAGTATGCCCCACCTTTTCTCCGTGCGCCGGCCAATTTTAACCGTGAAAGGCCCAAAGCAGTCCACACCTGTGGACCAAAAGGGGGGTTTAAACAGCCTAAGACGGGCCGGAGGAAGGTCTGCCATTTTTGGAATGACTGGGTTGGCTCTCCATCTCTGACAGTCTCGACACTGGTGCTGATGTTGACGGATGGCTTGGCGACCACGTAAGATCCAGTACTTGCGTCTCACCTCACCTAGAAGACGCTCAGGACCTGGGTGGAACAGTTTGTTGTCATAATACTTGATAATGAGTTTTGTTATGGGATGTTTAGGATCTAATATAAGTGGATGGAGGGTGTCATGATCGAGGGACTCTGCTCTTCGAAGTCGACCTCCCACTCTAATGAGACCGAGATTGGGGTCGTATTCGGGAGAAAGAGGGAGTAGTTTACTATTCCTGGGAATAGATTTGTTGGTTTTAAGGGCATTGTACTCCTCAGGAAAACACTCAGATTGGGCCCTTTGCAAAAGATACTTCTCTGAGTTGATGTAGCATTGTGCCAAGTTTGAGTTTTGATCTTGAGCCGCCCCGTAAAGCATCTCCTTTGTTTCCTCCATCAGATCATCCCAGCTGCTGTATTTATTTAGATCAGGGAGGTTTGTGTTAAACATCACTGTGCCACAGAACATTGATTTTCTGAGTTCCGCAACAGGTTCTTGTTCAACAGACGCACCTGGGTTGGCTGGCCAGCAGTCAGGGTTCAACAGAAGGAATGGGGGGCCTCGGTTCCATCTGTTTGGCTGAGAAAGCTCAAGGAGGGTTTTACCCCGGGTTACATCATCAGCCGGATTACTCTTTGAATCCACATATCGCCAGCTCATTGTGTCAGTCAGTGTCTGAATCTCAGCTATTCTTGTGCCAACAAATACCTTATAGCGGCACGAGTCAGATGTCAGCCATGACAGAACTGTTGTGGAATCTGTCCAAAGGGTCACTGACTGCAGTGGAATAGTTAGCTCAGAACTGAGGAGGTTAACCAGCTGTGCACCTGACAAAGCTGCACACAATTCAAGGCGGGGTATAGATAGCTGTCGTTTAGGGGCTATACGAGACCTGGCCATAATGAAGCTGACATGGATGTGGTGGTGCTGATCTACAGTCTGGAGGTAGGCAACGGCACCATAAACACGCTCAGATGCATCACAGAAGATGTGCATGTGGGAAGTTGAGGTAGCTGCATTGACAGATGGGGGTAAGTAACAGCGAGGAAAGTGGATGTCAGGGAGATTTTGCAGTTCCATTTCCCATGCTTGCCATTTCTCCAACAAGCTCTCAGTTTTGATTATGTTATCCCATCCTCTTTCCTGCTTCCATAGGTCCTGCACTATAATCTTTGCACGAGCTGTGAAAGGGGCCAGGTAGCCCAGAGGATCATACTGACTAGCCAGTACCTTGTAGACATTCCTCATTGTTGGCTCATGGTAAGTGATGGACCGGTTTTTGTAGCCCAGCATGTCTGTGCAACAGTTCCATTGGAGGCCTAGAGTCAGCTCTTTGGGGTCTCCATTCTCTGAGAGCCACAGTTCAGTTGTTTTGGACTTTGCATCTGGTGGGAGATGGTGTATTACAGCAGGATTATTGCTAGCCCATTGTCTGATGTCAAATCCACCATCCGCAAGAAGGGGTCTCATTTTGTTAATGAGGGACTTGGCCTCATGAGAGGAAGGGAAGCTTTGGAGGCAATTATCAACATAAAAGCAATGTTGGACAGATTGGAGGACATCCTCATTACTTCCAGAGTGATCTTGGACATGTCTGTGTATTGCATAGGTGGCACAGCAAGGGCTACATGTCGTTCCAAATGGTAAGACTTGCCATTCATAAACAGTGGGTTCCTGGTCCAGTTGCATCCCTCTCCATATAAAGCGCAGTAGAGGTTTGTCCTCATTCAGAAGGCGTACCTGATGGAACATTGCTTTAATATCTCCACAAATGGCAATAGCATGTTGGCGAAATCTGAGAAGGACCCCAAGGAGAGAGGGCCCCAGTGTTGGTCCAGGCAGAAGACATTTGTTCAGATTTTGGCCCATGTATTCAAAAGAGCAGTCAAATACGACTCTGTGCTTGTTGTTGTGTTCAACAATGTGATGTGGGAAATACCAGTGTTCATTTGATTGATCTACCTGGTCGCTGGGAATCCTTTGAATATAGCCAGACTGCACAAGTTTATCCAGCTCTTCTTGGTATTTCTTTGCCAGTGGGGGATCTTTGGACAGGCGTCTTTCTGTAGCACAGAGACGGGGCAAGGCAGCTTTCTTGGGAGCTCTAAGGAGAGCAGTGTTGGGAGCTCTTAGCAGGGGAGTGGCATAGCGCATTACACCATCTATCTCTACTCGTACTGTTTTGGAATGGAGTAGATCAAGGGCTAGCTTGTCTTGTTTGGACCGTGTAGCTGTTTTCTCATTAACATAGGGCAAGGTGTCAATCTGCCAGAGCCTCTCTACATTACTGAGCAGCTCACTTTTGAAACAGGTAAGAGCGAAAGACAGAGTGTGATGATGAGTTTGGACTAAACCGGCTGGTCCCTGCAGAGCCCATCCTAGCCTGGTATGTACAGCCAATGGGCCACCAGGGGGCCCTATGAGAATTGGCTCTATGGCTGTAATAAGATGAGCATAGTCTGAACCAATGAGTACAAGAGGGCATGCATGTTCAACAAGTTGTAATGGAACATCTCTGAGATGGTGATACTGCTCTTGTAGCTGTCTCACAGGATATGTGTGCTCTGACAGGCCAAGATTGTCTGCAGTGAATGCACTGCTGATAACATGCCTCTGGTTTGGCTGGTTGATAGGGGAAATTTCAAAAGATACGGATGCTCCATGTACTTGCACTATATCTTGTCTTACGGTGCGTAGTGAGATGGTCTCAGGCTGAGCTGTGAGGCCCAAAGACTGAACAGCTTGGGGGAGTAGAATGGACCTGTCAGCCCCATCATCAAGGACTGCATATGTGGTGAAGGTCTTCTCTCCATTGTAGAGACATACATTGACAACTTTCAACATGACCTTATGGGAACGGTTGGGTTTGTCCATGTAAAGGAGCTCTGAGGGGGAGGATGTAAGCATCACTGTGACTGATTTGTTTACATTAACATCATGGAGAATGGTTAGGTGAATCTCCTTACAAATGTTACATGGCCTCTTTAATGTGCATTTGTCAAATTTGTGTGTTCTCCCACATTTACGGCATCTGTCCTTCTCATTGATCCATTTCAGAATGTCATTTTTTGAGAGTTTCTTGAAGTCTGGGCATGAACCAAGAAAATGGTCTCTGACATTACAGTGAGGACAGTAAGGTTTGGGCTTAATTTCTACCTTCTCCTGTGCGCTTGATGTAGTATCCTTTTCCCATGTTGACAGGTAGACAGAGGAGACAGGTCTAGAGGGCCGGCGTTCATTTACAGCTTGTGGTCTTTTGTCACCAATTGTAGGTCTTTCCTGTTTATGGAGTTCAACCGCTCTCTCTGATATGCGTTTAGCTCTTGTCTTTGACTGCAGCCAGGTTGAAAGGTCAAGGAGGGAGTAAGTTCGGTTTGCCTGCCCAGTAATAATGCCACGTTTAATGCAGTACTCAACAAATCCATCTCTATACTGCACAGGGAGTTTGCTAAGCAGTCTGTCGACATGAGAACCACATCTTAATTCAGAGCCATTAGGGCCCTCTAGGGACAGCAGCATTCCCACCAAAGCATGGATGGAAAGGGAGAAATCATCCAGGGCCTCTACATCGCTTATGCGAATAATGGGGGAATTCAATATTGCTCCAATTTCGCTCTGAACAAGGAGCCTTGGCTGACCATATTTCTCCTCAAGCGCTGCAAGAGCTGTGGAATATGGTCTAGCATCATGCATGCTGGATCTGGCCAGTTTGTTAGCACCTGGGTGCTGCAGATGGTCCAAGAGGATCTGATATTTATAATGTTCAGTAAGATGTGGGTGATTTTCAAGGAGGTTGCTAAGAGCCATTCTCAGGAGGGCAAACTCACTCTCTTGACCACTCTTGAACACAGGAAGTGAAGGTCTTGGTATCCCATATGCTGAGGCTATTAGCAGATCCATGTTATTGGGGGGTTGAATATGTGGATAAAGAGCTTGTGGCTGCTGGGATGATGTAACTTGCACTGGGGGCAATCTACCAGTCGAAATGGGCCATCTAGGATCAGGCATGGATGCAATATAAGCAGGAGCTTGGACAGTCGCTGACGGTGCAGTTGCACGGTGAATAAGAAGGGAGGAGTGTGGTACACTGACAGAGGCATGGTGACTGGAAGGCTGGGTAGACACACTAGGCATGGACAGCACTGCAGCTTGAGCAGTAGCTACAGGGGGCAAAGGGCAAGACTGAATAGAGCCTATGGACAATGGGGCTGTTTGAGGTGCAGCAACAGAATTGGGAGCTTGGAAAATGGCTACCTTTGGCTCCATAGGTTGAGGCATAGGAAAGGTTTGGGGAACCCTGGGAAGGCCAGGCTGAGGGAATAGAGAAAACTGTGAAGCTGCGAGAATTTGATTGTCAGCATGCGGAATTCTTGAGGGGGCAGGAGTGAATATTCTGGATGGAGGCAGATCATAAAAGGAAGAGGTGGCTACATTAGGAGGTGAGGGAAAGAGAGCGGCAGCTCCACAGGGGTCATCAAAGAGGTTTTGTTGAATGAAACTAGTCACAAGCTGGGCTGAGTCAAGCTCTAGTTCTTTCTGGCGAATGCGTCTATTAATCGCAACCTGTCTGACAATTCTCTCTCTGTCCTTGTGCGCCTCTTCCTGCCACTGCTGAGCAGCTTTGGCATTCTTATCAATCAGTTTGCATTGTTCATCCAGGTCTTCTTCCTCCTGTCTTTGTCTTTTCAGCTCCTCCAGCTCATCTTTCTTCTTCTTTGCCTCAAGCATGCTGACTTGGAGGTCACTCAAACAACTAGTGTGGCTACTACTAGAATGCCTACTGGTGTGAGATCTAGCAGGGAGACTAAAGGTCGTTTTTGTACGACCCCTCTTACTATGAGAGCTACGGGAGCCATGGGAAAGTGTATGCGGCCTTTGCGATCGCACAGGAATACTATAGAAATCAGGGGGCCGTGTTTGCCTTTTCGGTCTAGTCCCTGGGTCAAGGGCAGGTGGCTTTAAGACGACTTCACAAGGTACTGATGGCAAAGGGATTCGGTCCTCTTTGTGAGAGGTAGGTAATGGGAGTTTAGGTGAAAGGCTAGGCTCTGTTTGATGAGTGGGTATAGATGGCGTAGGTGATGTTTGCGGGGGGGCTTTATCTTCTGCGTAAAGCTTGGTTGCGTCTAATTCACCTTGGGATCCATCCGCACACTCAGTGGAGGTAGCCTGACCTTCAGTGGTCTCAAGTACAGGGGGCTCATCAGTAGACCTTATCTCGTCTGGTTGTACATCGGCCATTGTCTTCGTGTGGTGTGTGGCTCAGTATCCGGCTCGAAGGACCAACTGTAGGGTATTTAAGGTTCAGACTGGAGCCACACAGACCACACAGGAAACAAGGTTGCACTCAAGTTTAAGTTTATTCTCTCTTAGTCCAAAAATGGTGAATTGGAGACAGGACTGGATGAGTGCCAATGATGAGTACCAATGCTGAGTACCAATGATGAGTACCAATGATGAGTACCAATGATGAGTACCAATGATGAGTACCAATGATGAGTACCAATGGTTCTACAAAGACAGAAAACAACATTACAATGCTTTGTCCAAAGTAAAATACAAACAGAAATGTTGCCTTACAATCGCAACACATGCCACATCAAACGTAGACAATTCAAACGATATCTAGTCAAGCTTCACATTAACTTCATAATCAACAAGTTAGATCTAATGAACTATTAAACTTACTATTAACATATTAGCAGTTAATACCTAAACATGATCCTCATCAATAAATGAAACTGGACTTACATTGAAATAACTCCAAAAGACACATGGCACACTTCACCAAACAATTTCCAGACGTGTTTAGGGACAAAGAGAGGAAGTCCCGCCCTTACAGGTCTGTATTTAAAGGGTAGGCAATGATTGACAGGTAGATTGTTCACTTGTACCACCTTGTGGAGCGGAGGGGAAATGCACTTGTAGTTCTTTGGAACTTGTAGTTTCTAACACAAACAGTAAAAGAGCTTAACTGATTACACATTATATCAACTAATTATAACACAATTTGGAGCTGTCATTTATTCAATGTGTTTAACCTACAGGCTGTGTTTATGGCCTTGGTGTGTATCTGTCTGAGCTCTGCATGCTGTCTTGTTGTCTCTCGCTCTCTCCCTCTTGCACCTTGTCCATGTGATGCTCTCCCTCTTCCATCTCTTCTTCTCTGTTGTGTTCTCCTTCCTCCTCATGTCCCTGCTCTTCTTCTGTGTTGTGTTCTCCTTCCTCCTCATGTCCCTGCTCTTCTTCTCTGTTGTGTTATCCTTCCTCCTCATGTCCCTGCTCTTCTTCTCTGTTGTGTTCTCCTTCCTCCTCATGTCCCTGGTCATCTACCTTGTCACTTCCCTGTCTTTCAGCTTCAATTTCTTTCCTCTTTGGTGTGAAAAAAACTTGCAATGCCACCCTTCCTCTTCATTTTAATAGGATTCAAAGTTATTTATTATGTTTTCTTTTAAATTACCGGTAATCATTATGAATAATGGTGTTCAACTTTAAATTGAATGCTGTTTGAGCAAATGCGTGTTGTTTTCCCACTTACTGTGTGCTTCAAATGCCTGCAGCTTGTGGCCCAATCTTTCCCAATCCAAACTGATTCCTGAAATAAGATTCAAAGTTATTATTGAAAGGCAGAATCGGTGTGTTTAGCCTTGACCAGGTTGTACATTGTAGAAGTGTTGTTTTAGTGTCATCGGTGTAGTATACATCCGGTTACAAAAATAAACAGTTTCAAAATAAAACGGTTTTCAAAATAAGACAGTGTTGTAGTTACACATAATATTGATTTGTATTCCTTACAACATCCTGCTAAATGACTGATAATATAAACATTTTTCATGAATTACATTGTTTTTAAAACAAAAGCTGCTAGCCTTACTACGTTGCACAGATCTAACCCCAGACCTAGCTAACGTTACACGCACAGTAAGTAAAGTTACTGATAATAACGTTACTCAGCCGGATTTGTATCGTTTCAAAATCAGCATTAACGTTATGATTCACATGGATATAATCTAACTTCTCTCTTTTCTGCAACTGGAACACATTAGCTTTGCTTACTTCACAGGAGAGACCTCTGAGCTTCTCGTCCCACTCCCAGAAAAGCACGCGTAACGTTAGCGCTATTGTTGTAGTTCCAAATTATTGAGAAGTTCTGAGAAGTTATTATTGATTATCTTTCATTTTTTCATAGATAGTTGATCAGTCTTACCCAGTGCTTAATTTGTAAATCATAAGGTGCCGGAACGCAAAGTACATGACAGCTCAGGGATGACGAGACGCGTACAGGTCCCGGAACGTATACATAAAAGGTGCTGAAAACAACATGAAAATGTCCACTTGCAACGCTGTGGGACATACAAGCCTCGATTTCAAATAGTATCCATGGTATAAATGTTATGACGATAATTTACAATTATTTTAGGATAGTACGCACAACGCACAACAACAACACATCACCACAGGTGGGACTTCAGTATACAGCCAGCAATCAATTTCTCAACAGGTTTAACGTGTAAACAAAATATGTATTATTCAAAGATTGGCACGGCGGCCTATTAATAGACAGTATGTTTGCTCACCATATTTAGTTGTTTAAAACACCCCACATCACGAGCATGTCCGGATTGTCCTCCATCTCTTTTTTTCTACTTTTACTGCGTGTGTCTGTGGCAGTTCTGTGTCCTTTGGCCACCCAGGACCTCACGTACGGGACTGGATTGAATTTAGCCAGGGGGGGTCCAACAAGATTTAGGAAGAGTAAAGATGACATGGTGGATGTGAGCAAAGAGCTACGGTTGGGAGTGCAAATCAAGTTCATTTGTGAAAATCCGCGCTCACATTCAGCACTTGCAATTGGAATGCTGTTGACAGCAACAAGTAACTCCATCAGCTCATCGGGGGGGTCTTTGCCATCTGAGTCTCTGTACCTTCTGTAGGCCCGTATGACTGCGCGCGGGTTGGCAATGTTGAAGCGCTGACACAGTGACTCGACCTCAGTCTCTCCATACAGCGCACCTGCGTCCTCGGGCCAGTATTGTGCGTAAAGCACCTTCAACTCCTCAATGAACTTGTTATATCCAGTTTTATCTGGCATCCGGCCTCCTTGAGATAACATACGGTCCTCCAAGTTCTTGGCCACAGTTAGAAAAAACTGCTTGGGGTCGAGTGATCTGTCGCTTGATTTTCCTCCATTCAGCGTGATGCCATGGAAAGAGTTTTCCTCAATTCCCCTTTGGCTCAGTTCAGTGTAGCGACCTGGCCGATCCGACATGGCCTCAAGTACCCTGATTTCCCGACAAATTGACTTGTGTGCTGAAATGATGGTAATGTCTCGTTTTTGAAGCTCGACTGAGAGCTCAGATAATTCTTGCAATGCATCGCACATTATGCCTAAATTGTTCACAAACGCATGCGAAGATAAGCGCATAGCAAGCCCACTGTATGTTTGCTTTGTGACACTGTTACGGGAGGGATCTCCTGATGCAGTTTTGAAATGCTTGTAAAGTGCTGGGTAGTTCTTCCACACTGCTTCAACGGTTCTAAAACTTGATGCCACCCATCTAGTGTCTAAAATACGACCTATTTTGCATAGCTGGACATCCAAGCTCTCAGCTGACTCTCTCAGCTCCATTCGATTTTTGTTAGATGTGCTATACAGTGCATATATCTTGTCCATCAATATTTTAAAGTGATTTATAGCACCCATCTCTTTCACTACGTCTGCGACTGCAAGCTCAAGCCTGTGGGCTGAGCAGTGCCACACAGTAATGTTGGGAAACATGGCCTGGAGCCGACTCGCCACTCCGCTTTTACGCCCTAACATAACCGAAGCACTATCACAAGTTACTCCAATGAGGGTCTTAGAGAGAAAATCCTGTGTCAAATGCAGGCGCTCCAGAGCAGACAACAGTTTGTGGACAATACCTTGAGCAGTTAGATCATCTAGCTCTACGAGTTCAGTAAAAATGATTGTAGGCTTGTCCATATCGGGGAACTGAGCCCTAATGTATATTATCAAGCAGCTCTTTTTGCAAACTGGTTGACTCATCCAGCATTACACTGATTTTGGGAGTGCACTGTACTATTTTTTCAAACAGTTTTCTTTTCATTTCTTCAGAAATATGTTTCTGTATGTTTCCACATGCAACATTGGAATGTAAAATTCTCCCCATATCGAGTCCATTTAATTCTTGGCAATCAATCTCCTGTTCGAAGCCATATGCGGGACGGTGGCGTTTAGCCTCCTTGTACGCTGTGCGAAATACGCGAGCTGTAGTGGCCATCTGTTCAGACTGACTATTAATTATAGATTGTCCTAAAGTGTCCACTTTTGCCTTTTCGAGAATGTTTGCTGCTGCTAGGTGAGCCTTGGTACGGGCATGTTCAAATACCTTTTTTCTAAGTGCGCGTTGCTGTTTTATAATATCTGAAGCAGATGAGGTTACTGTGCATAAAACCCACTCTTTTGCCAGTTTCATCCCCGACGTCTTCTCTGCCCCCAAAGTCCCCACCGCCTTACACGTTGTGCAACCCAAACCTGATTTTCCCCTAAAAAGCCAGGGATAGTAAGTCTGCTTCACTTTTAGCTGAGCTTCTGTCCAAGCAGTTGTGCATCCCATCCCTGACCTGTCGCTGGACGTCCCACACTCCTCTACGCTCTCCTCTCCTACTGACTCTTCCTGCTGTAAGCCTGATGTCGCGGTTCCACTTGCCTGCTCCAGCTGTTGTACCGGGCTAGTTGATGCCAGGGTACCCACCGGTTGCTGTTGGTGGTCCACCTGGCCGACGGTAGCTGGCTCCTGTTCCGGCTGGCGGTGAACCTGACCCGCTGCTGACACGGTGCCAGCCTCCTGCCCGGGCTTGGCTAGCTGTCGGTTAGCTAGCTGGCTAGCTGTTGCGGCGCTAACCTCCTCCTGGTTTTGACCATCAACATGACCGCTGCAGCTGCCCTCGTCGCTGCTTGTCACTGGCGTAAAGTATACCCCCGCAGCCCCCGCGAGGCCCTCATATGAGAACGGGCCCCCTACCTCTATACCCCAAAGCGGCCGAAGGTTTGGGTTTTTACGCCCCGAGGAACTCATCTCGAAATCCGATGGTGAGTTATATGCATCAGCAAGTACTCTGGCTGCGCAATATAATGACGACTTATCTGCTGATTTTCCTGATCAGATCCTGTCATTTAGAAGCGCATTACTACCCGCTCTAAAAGAAATTGAACGTGGTGGGGTACAAGATTTGGCACGCACTCTCTTTGTGAAACACAGTTCCATATTGTCCAGTCTGCCTGACGTTGCCACAGCTATAAAATTGTTCTTGACCATACCCGTAACCGTTGCAACAGCAGAGAGGTCGTTTTCTAAACTAAAATTGATAAAAACATACTTGCGAAGCACTATGTCGCAAGATAGGCTACGGGGCCTAGCCATCATTTCTATAGAGAACAGGCGCGCTCGCAAGTTAGATTTAAACGGTGTGGTTAGAGACTTCGCTCATAGGTGCGCTAGGAGGAGTGCCCACATATACTCGTATCCAAAGATGTAAATGCTCTGTTTATCATCATTAATGTTACTTTTATTGCTGACTGTTGTTGCTGACTGTTTCATTGTTAGAATTATATGTAATAAATGGATTGGATAGCCTACTCTGTGTACAGAATATTAATGGGTTAACAAAACATCTATATAGGCCTATGGATTAAATGGGCATGGGATGTCAGGGGCTGAGTTGCAGCATCTTTTTCACTATTTTATGCAATCAAAACACACACACACAGGCCTATATATATATTAGGATATATATATAAAGAGAGAGAAGTAGGAGTAGGCTAGTAGTAAGGAGGCCGTGGCAGGTGGCGGTGGGGGGCCCCAGTCTAAGTACCTGCAGGGGGGCCCCAAGTGCTTGTGTTACGCCAGTGCTGCTTGTGGAGGCTTTTCTGACTCGTTTTGAAGTGTCTATTACCTCTTCCTTCTTTTTGAAGAAAGACAGTAAATTTAACTGTCTTTTTGACATGCTTGCATTTAATTAGTTTCTTCCTCTCTGCGAAGTGCTCCTCATGTGGCGAATTTCAAAAGTGAACGAGTTTGTCCGTTGGTCCAGCTTTTCAGTGCGTCAACACAGATCTCCGACTCTTTCAAATCTTAATCTTAATAAACGACATGAAATTCTTGGGATTTTTTTCTGTAAATTAATATCTGTATATTTTATTTCATTTTAACCATTTTTTTATTTTTATTTTTTGTGAGAGGTACCGGATCTGCCCAAATAGGTGCCGGAACACAGGGTGGCCAAAATGAAGAGGTGCCGGATCCTGTTCCGGCAGGATCCGGCTCAAATTAACCACTGGTCTTACCTCATTCCTTCCATCTTCTTGGGTCCGAATGCTTCCCGTTTCGCGCCGTCTTCTGCTGCATTCACTTGCACTCGGACATTAGAAATTCTCTCGAATAAATGTCCAATGAGACACAACTTTTTTTTCAAATCAATGCTGCCTTCTGGGGTGGCAGCTGGGGTGGCAAGGCTATTATTAGGGTGGCAGTTGCCACCCCATGGCACCCCGGTAGATCCGCCCCTGCTTGCAAATGATCCAAGTTTGGTATTTTAAATCAATTTAGTTATTTTAAATAGGCTTTTAATATTCCATTGTTTTAACTTGGTTTTTAGCAGGCCTATTTTTTACACCTGATCTCTTAAATAAAGTACCTAAAATCTGTCCTGTGGCTCTGATTTTTAACAGTGGAAACTTAGTGCTGGTATCTGAAGAGTTTATCGCCGGCCACTAGAGGGCAGTATCACTGCTGTCGCTGCCCGGTTATGCCGTGCTCTGACCCGGTAGTGCCGAGCGACCATTTTAGTTCAATCATTGTTCATTCACTCCGCCTCGAGTTGAGACGTTCGTCCACTCATTCATGTAAGACTGTTTCCACTATTATATTATACTATCAGTGACGTGCGGTGAGGGGAGGCAGGTGAGGCCGTGCCTCACCTGTCATCATGAAAAGTAAAATGAAGAAATAAATTTAATGATCATATTTATCCAGTTGTTTGTATTATAAAGTTATTTTCCTTTTAATTTCACCAGTTTTACATTATTTTGATCCAAAATCGCTGAATTTTCATATTCACGTTCAAACACTGAGAACGGCTGCTCGGTGAGGCACCAACCTGCTGACATGCTATACAGTGAGACTGTAACTGCTGTCTGTCTGTATGTCGCTATTAAAATGTTCAAACACTCTGGCTATATTAACTCATTTCCATACTTTAGCTGGTGTATATAATATACAGTGTTTTTTGTCAACTGTATGTCTGTAACGTGTCTCTTGTGCTGAGCAAAACCGCTGCGAAGAGAGACTAGGTGAGGCACGCAGTTCCCCTGCCTCATGGCAGAGGGTGCTAGTGAGTCCAGTGATTCTTCGTGCGCTGCAGAATAAGTGACAGCGAGCTAAAATTTACAGTTAAGTCAAGTGCAGTCGTTTGCTTATTTTTTCGTCTCGCCTGACCCTACTTTTAGAATGGAGGATTGCATATCCAAACTAAAACAATTTTCTAAGATGGACTTCATTTATAAATAAAGGTAATATCGCAATAACGTTTTTAATTACATGTGCTTTATTGAGTGATACAGTTTTTTATATGTGAAGACTGCTGATTTGGGATTTTAAACATAACACCATTAACTGCTGCCATTCAAATAATGAATAAGATGCTCTAAGGTTCAAATCTGATTGTGATGACGTCAGTGCCTCACCAGCCATGAACTTCACCGCACGTCACTGTATACTATATATATATATATTATACTGTTATACTACTATACTCTGTTTCGTGGTATATATTTGTGTTGATTAAATTGCATGGATGTAATACTTTGTCAGCTTATCTTGCTGCATTACTCTGTTTCAGGGTGTCGTCATCCTTGTCAATAAATTACCGAAACTGACATTGAGGATTGTGTTTCTTCGGCCCAAAGTTGATGTGGGCGTGTCAATAGAGGAATGGAACGTGTTCATCCGCCGTTGGAACGTATTCCGCACCGGCTCAGGCATAGGGGACGCACAGGCCCCCTTCCAGCTGTTTCAGTGCGCTGGGCCTGTACTTGGAGACAGCCTGTTGAAAGCCGTCCCCGACGCCCCTTCCGGACCCTTGCCAGACCTGATCACCGTCATGCGTTCCCTAGCTGTCATCCCAGTTGCTACATGGGTCCTGCGCACCGAACTACTTCAGTTACGCCAGGAACGCGACGAGGCATTCCGCGCATTCGCTGCCAGAGTGCGGGGTAAAGCAGAGACATGCGCATATAATGCGGTATGCGAGTGTGGTAAGGACGTGGACTACACCGACCACATTATCCGCGATGTGCTGCTCAATGGCATCTATGACTCGGACATACGCCGCGAGACGCTGGGGACAACTGACGTCCTGGTCAAGCCAGTTAACGACGTGATTGCACTCGTCGAGAACAAAGAGATGGCCCGTAACGCTCTCCCGTCGTCCTCCCTATCAGCCATGTCGTCAGTCCGGTGCCTGAAGACGACTCCACAGGCGAGCCCCGCCCCGAGCCCTGCGGACGGGGCTAAATGTGCCTCGTGCCCGGGATGTAAGAGCGTCTTTAACGTCTTCACGGAGGGGCCTCGCGGGTGGAATCCTAAGCCTCACCAGGTGTGCATCGGCTGATACAGGGCCCGCCGACGACAGAGCCATTTATCGCCTGGCCGGCGATAAACTCTTCATCCCCCCCCAGACCGGAAAGCTATGGGCCGGAATAGGTTAACGGTCTAGATCCCGTATCCAGCTGCCAGACTCGGGCTCGTAACGTGCAGGCGGCCTCCTCACGCGGCCCGGCCGAATCGGCTGCGGCAGCGTCGGCGGCGACTGCGGCACCGGTGCACCCAGGAAGGCACCCGTAGGACCAGTGAGGTCAGAGGACGCCTCATCAGCAGGCGTCGGTGGGGAAGCGCCAATAGCCGAGTCACGGGGCCCGACAGCCGGCCGCTGAGCAATCCCCTGGGGCGTCGCCCAGCCCGGGTGGATAGGTGGGGGCTGATGACCCAGGGCAGCGGGCGGCGGCGACGGCGCAGCCAATCGCTCACGGGCGCAGGGTGTGGCCGGCGTGTAGGCACGGAGGAACCGCCGGTTGCGCAGTGTCAGACGTCCCGAACCGTCAACCCTGACCCGATACTGGTCGTGGCCCGGCGACTCCACCACGATCCCTGACCTGTCCCATTTGTGGGGGCTCGGGCCTTGCTGGTTCTGGAGGAATACCCTTTCGCCGAGTGCCAATGGGCGGAGCGGTCTCGAGTGAGTCCCCAGAGACTCGGTGGTACGGGACATACGGGTCCGAAGGGCGTCCTCCTTCGCCGCCCATGCCTCGCGCCATAGCAGGCGGATATGCGGGTTTGAGAACTTCTCGAGGCGGTTCACGAAGGAAAGCGAGCCACGAAGGGGGCGGCCGAAGATGATCTGTGCTGGCGAGAGGTCGCAGTCGGGGTCAGGCGTGTTACGCAACTGCAGCATAGCGCGCAGGAAGCGGTCCTGATCAAGGCTGCCCGACGGGCCGGTGTTGGACATCAAGAGGCGCTTAGCAGTCTTAACCGCAACCTCCGCCCTCCCATTCGACTGCGGAAAGCTAACGGAAGACACACGGTGTTTGACGTGCCATAAGCGGAGGAAGTCCTCAGTGTGGCTCGCCTTGAATTCCGGACCACCGTCGCTCGAGAGCTCCTCCGGTACGCCGAAGGTGGCGAAGAACGACCGGAGGTGTTGGACCAGGCCAGCTGAGCCCGCCAGGGCAGTACCCGCCGTAGAGCTCAGGACCTCTACCCAGCCCGAGAGCCGATCCCCGACAACTAAGTAGTGACGGCCCCCATAGTCGAAGAAGTCAGCAAACACCGCCTCGAATGGCGTGGACGGGGGTGAGGACGGCCGGGGGGGTGTAGCCGCCTGTGACGGAGCATTGCGGTTGCAGTCTGCACACCCGTCCCTGGTGGCCTGAATGTCCCTGGACATCCCGGGCCAGTAAACTATGGCTCGGGCATGCTGCCCCATAGCTGAGGTCCCCTGGTGAGCGGCATGGAGATGCCGAAGGACCCTCTCATGGTCGGTGACCACGACGAGGTTGTCGGACCCCTGCGTGAAGTACCGCGTCTGTTCCAGGCCCCAGGCCACAGCTAGGGCCTCTCCCTCGACGGCCGCATAGCGCTGCTCCGCAGGGGACAGGAAACGCGAACCCGCGAGGGTGATCCTCCACCCTCCTGGACAGCAGTCCGGTATGCCCGAGGCACAGTGACAATGTTGCTGGAGCAGGAAGTAGCCAATGCCACGCATGGACCAGTCAGGGCGGAGGCAGGTACGCTTCTGCATGTCGTAGATCTCCACGCCCTCACGGATGGCCTCCATTATGGCCTGCTTGGACGTCTGGAAGGCCTCCTCCAGAACGGGGGACCATAGGAACACACAGCGTGGGCTGAGGAACGGCTTAAATGGAGCCATCGTGTCACGCAACTGGGCATAGTTAGCCACCTGGTTGACAAGGCCGAACCAACTCCTGATGTCCGTCATGGAGCCTGGGGTGGGGAAGTCCCGGATGGCGTCCAAGTATTTCGGGAGCGGTTCGATGGTAGATTCCGACACCCTGAAGCCAGCGAAGTCGACGCACCTCTCCGCGAACTGAAGCTTGTCCGGATTCAACACGATGCCCGACCGGCCGACACGCGTCAGGAAGTCGATGGTCCTCCACCAATGTTGCTCCAGGTCGGTGTCATAGTGGATGGTGTCATCCACACAACGTTCCTTGCGTTCATAGTCCGAGAGGACGGCGTCAAACCGACGGTTGTAGCCATCCCCTGACGACAGGAAACCCTGTGGTGCCCTGGTGTAGCGCCAACGGCCGAAGGGCGTGATGAAGGTAGTGAGGTGGCGATCCGACTCACGCAGGGGAACACTGTGGCCATTTACACAAAAAATATTCTTATGTTCGCACAAATAATTATGAGACGTGTCTACCCCCATAATTGTAGCAATGTGGCGTGTGAGTTTTGTGCGTTGCTGACCAACAGTCAATCCCTGTTACTCACACTGGAATGGACATTATTGAGCCTTTCATGGCAATTGAGTTGTATTGGAGTTTGTTAACTGAAGTTGTTATATGTTGAGCTAAGCTTCATACGCTTATGTTAGCATTATTAATCTGTACTTTTCTCCATTTGACGTGTTGCATTTGACATTGTTGGCAATCTTTAATGTTTACATGACATATTAACCTGTTTTATTGTAAACCTGTTTGCTTACTGACACCCCAAGGCGTACGTCACTCAGTCAATCAGTTTCATGGTGGGGCCTCCATGGATCGGACCTGCTTTTCCATTACATCCCACAGATGCTCGAAAAAAAAAGTGGTTCCGCTCTTTTAAACACCATACCCTTACAACCTTTTTCCAAGAGTGTATTTTAAGTAAAAGTTGGAATGATATTATCGACAAGCTCCATCAATATAAAAGTTGATTGGTATTTTTAACAGGACACTTCCTGTTGGGATTTTAAATGGAAGCTAGGTGTTAATAATGAAAGGCGATTGGTACCAGTGTACTATTTCAGAGAGCCTTAATATGTAACGTAATCATTAGAATTTTCACAAATTAGCCCTCAGTCAATTTAGCTGTCATTCCCAAACTTTCAATTGCTGTTTTCTCAATTACCATTAATCAGTATAATCTTTAAAAAATGGTTTACTAGCCATTTTTGTCTATTACATGGGAATATTTGAATTAGGAGTTAACCATTCTTGACAATAATCTCCAAAAAACAACACCAATGAAAGCTATTGACAAACATGCAGGTGTTATGTAGTGGAAGCAAATTGATTTAGTCCTTTTCAATCAGAGTAATATAAATTCTCTTTGCAAAGAAAACAATTAAGACAAATGAGATCGCAATTAGGACTAACAATTAACACTAATGGTTGCAAACAAAGGGCTTCAGAATATTACCACCACAGCAGCAGCTGAAGGGAAGAGTGCAGATAATTAAATATAATAGGAAGCTGTTAGGATGTATGCAATAACTTTACTACAGTTCATCTTTCTTTTTACACATAGGATATATACCCTATTTCTGAAGAAATTGTACCGTACTGACGTGTGGCATGGTTGCAGTTAAGATTAGAGGAGGAGGCCAATTTGCGTTGTGTTGACATTCGGTAGCTGTTTGGTCAACTCAGCTGTGTGATGAAATTTGGCCAAATCCCTAAATAAAAGTTCTCACTCATTTACGGTGTAGCCCTGGCTAAAATAATTTAGACAGCATCATTTCTTAAGGGTAAGTTCAAATACATAAATATGGTTAAAACTATGTATAAAATGTATTAAAAGCATAACTGAGTTAAAAGTTCAAAGGTTAAAGAGGTTAGAGTTCAGGAGAAATAGTTAGTAGTTATAGTTTGTTTTCTGTGTACATGAGTCAGCATATGTAGTTAACATCCAAACTAACTGTATAACTGTCAGTCTTTGCTTTTCTGTATTATAATTTTAATCTACTAAAATGGTCAGCCAATACGATTTCATTTTCGGGTAAAGGGGCGGCACTTAGTCGTCTTGCGTGTCCAGGCCTTGGGTATGGTCGAATTTGTCAAAAAATCAGCTCCCATTGTCTTTTCCTATGCTCTATTCCTTGAACTCTGTGTGAAATGTCACGGGGTTAAAAAATAATGGATAGGAGCATTCAAAGGACTTAAGAAAAGAAGACCGTACTTCAAGAGAATTACACTGCACTTACACTATCCAGCGTATTTATGATGTGCCAGTGGACGTTATTAATGTGCATCTGCTGTGGGGAAACTACAGTTCTTTGTACAGCTGACTACTGAAAGAGCATCCACTTTGCACCGTGTGTTCTTATGTTGTTGTTTTATCCTTTATGGACATGGACAACAGTGAGACATATATTCGTCATTAGGTAGGAATTGTACGTAAATAAAAAAGTAAAGTGAAATTCATGCCTGGCGACACAAACTTTGAAATGTGGACTTTATTTGATAATTTCAGTTAAAAAGTAACATTCATATTTCACCTTTTGATTAATATAGTGCTGAATGTTCAAAACATAGCACATTGGCAAGTTATGGCATAAGTTTCAAAACGCTAAGCACCGTAACTTGAACCGTAACTCATGATACGCATTTCTCGGTCACGTTCAGTTGTTTCCGCGAACGGTCAAATGTTGTGTCACAGCGAAAGTTGCGGCTGCAAGGCATTGTGGGACAGGATTTTCTCCTTTCCTTTCGTAAAGGAAGGTATAGTGTTTCCTAAGCTAAAGGAGGTAATAAAGGAAGTTTCAACGATCCTTTCCTCCTTTCAGTAACAGTAAAAGAGAAATATATACATATATGTGTACATACATACACACCTTTACACCCACCATATAAATATGAAGCTACATAGACATATATTCAGATAGATAGACATAAACAGGGGTGCACATAACTTTGTTAGTGATTACTATTACTATTGAAACCCCACTACGCCTGTCACCCACACGTAGCGGGGTTTCAATAAATTATCGTCACTGTTCTCCTCAGTGTCTCCTTGACTGCCCTCTATTTCAACTTCTTGCATGATAGATGATGAGGAGGCTGCAGATGCACCTCCCTGTCCCAGTTTAAGTCACTGATTTGCTTTCTCCATCCAAACGTCAACAGCTGGCTTTTGATCAAATGTCTCTGTGGTCTTCCTTTACAGGTTAATGTGCATCAGGGCTGAGAGTTGAACATGTGACAGATGAGATCTGTGCTTGGTTTTTAAAATGTTTGGATGTGAGAATCCCCTCTCACAAGCTGCACTGCTCAAAGGCAGTGTAACAGACAGTGGACCTACCTTGTCGATGCTGGAGTAAGCGTCTGGATTACTTATATTTAATACTTGGAGCAAGTCATACACTAAGGAGGCTGCCAGGCAAGCATCCATTCTCTCAGAATATTGTCTCAGTTAAGTTGCAAGGTGGCATCATATTTTTGAAGAATGGTGCAAACTGTGGTGTTGCCTAAATGTGAAGCCCATGCATTTCCTGAGGCCAAATTGAAGGATCAAATACTAAGCAATGACCACATGACTTGAGGGATTCATATCTGATTTAAGTATATTTACTTAAGTACTGCTATTTTGTACTTCAAAGCTTCAACAGATTTGCTGCAGACTTGACGTCATATCGGAAATGTGGGCTGGCTTTACATTGAATGCAGCTGTGTGTTTATGTATTCAGCAGGATGTATGCAGGCGGGACTTAAGTTGTTTTGTATATAATACATATAATGGCACTGTTCTAGCTGTAAACATTGAAGAAAGAACATGTGAAGCTAGTTGCTGTATGAGAAACAATGCACAACAAGTTTTAGAAGTATGCATTGCGTAGTATGCTTCTTTACATTAGCAAGCATAGCTAACACTCAGAGCTAACGTTGTACTGGAAGAAAAATATGTGTAAGGGAGCCAGATATAAAAGACACTGTCCTTGTGGTAAACCTGCGAGAGCTCCATACTGTCTCAGAAATAATGTGTGATGTGGTTTGGAACATAATATGGCATTAAATCACAGCAGTGATTAACTGACTTTCTGCCAGTAGACTTTAGACACCTTTCTCTTAGCAGAGCTCATTGTTACCATGGGGATGCTCCAAAGGGGGCGCGGCCAGCAGCAGCCCATTTCCATTTAAAGGTCCCGTATTATGCTTTTCCGGTTATAACCCGTCCCTTCGGGTGTTATGTAGCTTTTTCTGCATGTAAACGGTCTGCAAAGTCACAAACCCTCAAAGTACACCTTGTAGCAAGTAAAACTCTAGGGCAGAAAAGACATGTCTATGCTGCCTTCCCACGACTCATTGTAGTTTTTACTTTTTCAAATGTATTTCTTCCGGGGGCTATGGACGTCAGTAATTCTGGAGACCAATTGGCAAGTTGGCACGCCCATAGCTATAGACTAATAGGCACACCCTCTGCCTACCGATCATTTACTGTTGGGAGGCTGAAATGTCAAGAAAGTTGTGCCCTGAAATGTGAGGGGAAATGTCATCTGTTTGCCTTACTGAAAGCAGTATCACGAAAAAGTCTGTGGTTGAAATTTTATTTTTGAAACTGTTCCTTCAACGGTTCGAAGTACTGTACTGTGCTTCCGGCATTTCACGGACGACAGCTTCAAAAACCTTGGACAGGTTGATGCCGATATGCAAAGCGTGCAGAACTGAAGGACGAGGCTGTTCCTACTTTGTTTCAGTTCTAACAGCTGAAATGTAAAAACGTTCCACTGTGAAACCGCCTGCTCCAGTCTACTTTGGGATGGTGGATCAGGTCCATCACAGTAGTCTGTGTCATAGTCAGGATCGGACTCTGGTTCAAACATATATGGCTGTACCGCCGTCATTGTAACACATAAACTGATGCTCAGCTGTAACGAAAAGGCTGGGAAAGCACTCTGTTACATAGGGGAAGAGCCTCTCTTGTTCTTGATCAATCAGAACAGAGTGGGCAAGCTGACCAATCAGAGCACACTGGGCTCATAGGGAGTTGAGACAATGTGTGTCTCCATCATTGCCCACGTGTGCGTTGAAGTCTCCCAGCAAGACTAAGGAGTCCCCTTCAGGAGCCCCATATAGGACTTCTTTCAAAGTCTCCAAGAAGGCTGAATACTCTGAACTGCTGAATAGCTCATTTTGAATTGGCGAAATTTGATTTTTGTGAGTACATTTCTTTATGTTTCCAAATTTGTGAAACAGATGTTTTCACAGGAATGTGAAGTAGATGACATCTTTAAATAAGTAACAAAGGAGATTCCAGTCAAATCAAGGAAGACTGGAAAGGTGAAGCCAATACTGAACAGGCCCTCACACTTACCCGGGGCTGTTTTACCTCTTTCCACAGGTTAAACAAACTGAAATATAATCTCCTGTGATATAAAAGAAGAAATAATCCCTGAGGGTGCTGTGGCTTAGTTGGTCAAAGTGCCTGTCTAGTAAACAGGAGATCCTGGGTTCAAATCCTAGCAGTGCCTATCTGTTGCACAGATAGTCCCTCTCTTTGGCCTTCATAAATAAGTCGTAAAGGTTCCAGATTCCCAAAGGAGTTTAATTGAAACCAAAAAGTTGTAAAAGCTGAATATAGCAAAATTGTTTGCATTAGCGTCTTGCGACATAACATAGTGTCCACTTTAGCACTAAAGAGTTAAGCAATTTCATATTTTTCGAGAATTGATGCTTAGTCTTGTGAAAGTCTTTCCTTCTCAATAAGGATGGAAAGGACAACGTCCCTACTGACCCAAAATGTTTACAATTAGCAGAGGATGGTTTCGATCCATCGACCTCTGGGTTATGGGCCCAGCACGCTTCCGCTGCGCCACTCTGCTCACCTCCTTCAATAGCTCATTTTGAATTGGTCAAATTTGGTTTTTGCGAGTACATTTCTTCAAGTTTCCAAATTTGTAAAACAGATGTTTTCACAGGAATGTGAAGTAGATATCTGCGAGAAATTTTTAATTCCGCAAGAAAAAAATGAAATCCAAAGTAAAAACTGAGTCAATGTAACCATGTTGAAGGAACTGGGTTTTTTCATTTTGTCCATTTTTTCAAAGTGGTATCAGAATTGTTGAATTTGCTCCAGGTTACATTTCCATTTGTCAGAAGTGTGATTCGAACCCACGCCTCCAGAGGAGACTGCAGTGCCTATCTGTTGCACAGGTAGTCCCTCACTTTGGCCACAGAATGCAGTTCAGTTCTTTGACTGAAGGTAACATTGAAAAGCACCATTTGTCAGAAGTGGGATTCGAACCCACGCCTCCAGAGGAGACTGCGACCTGAACGCAGCCTTAGACCGCTCGGCCATCCTGACTGAAAAAGACTATCCTACAGTACATTTTTGCTGAAAAATAAAACTCATTAATGCTCAACAAGTCCAATACTGAACAGGCCCTCACACTTACCGGGGCTGTTTTACCTCTTTCCACAGGTTAAACAAACTGAAATATAATCTCCTGTGATATAAAAGAAGAAATAATCCCTGAGGGTGCTGTGGCTTAGTTGGTCAAAGTGCCTGTCTAGTAAACAGGAGATCCTGGGTTCAAATCCCAGCAGTGCCTATCTGTTGCACAGATAGTCCCTCTCTTTGGCCTTCATAAATAAGTCGTAAAGGTTCCAGATTCCCAAAGGAGTTTAATTGAAACCAAAAAGTTGTAAAAGCTGAATATAGCAAAATTGTTTGCATTAGCGTCTTGCGACATAACATAGTGTCCACTTTAGCACTAAAGAGTTAAGCAATTTCATATTTTTAGAGAATTGATGCTTAGTCTTGTGAAAGTCTTTCCTTGCCTATCTGTTGCACATGTAGTCCCTCAGTTTATGTTTGACTGAAGGTAACATTGAAAAGCACCATTTGTCAGAAGTAGGATTCGAACCCACGCCTCCAGAGGAGACTGCGACCTGAACGCAGCGCCTTGGACCGCTCGAACATCCTGACTGAAAAAGACTATCCTACAGTACATTTTTCCTGAAAAATAAAACTCATTGGCACTGCAGTCTCCTCTGGAGGCGTGGGTTCGAATCACACTTCTGACAAATGGAAATGTAACCTGGAGCAAATTCAACAATTCTGATAGCACTTTGAAAAAATGGACAAAATGAAAAAACCCAGTTCCTTCAACATGGTTACATTGACTCAGTTTTTACTTTGGATTTCATTTTTTTCTTGCATAGGTTAAAAACTTCTCGCAGATATCTACTTCACATTCCTGTGAAAACATCTGTTTTACAAATTTGGAAACTTGAAGAAATGTACTCGCAAAAACCAAATTTGACCAATTCAAAATGAGCTATTGAAGGAGGTGAGCAGAGTGGCGCAGCGGAAGCGTGCTGGGCCCATAACCCAGAGGTCGATGGATCGAAACCATCCTCTGCTAATTGTAAACATTTTGGGTCAGTAGGGACGTTGTCCTTTCCATCCTTATTGAGAAGGAAAGACTTTCACAAGACTAAGCATCAATTCTCGAAAAATATGAAATTGCTTAACTCTTTAGTGCTAAAGTGGACACTATGTTATGTCGCAAGACGCTAATGCAAACAATTTTGCTATATTCAGCTTTTACAACTTTTTGGTTTCAATTAAACTCCTTTGGGAATCTGGAACCTTTACGACTTATTTATGAAGGCCAAAGAGAGGGACTATCTGTGCAACAGATAGGCACTGCTGGGATTTGAACCCAGGATCTCCTGTTTACTAGACAGGCACTTTGACCAACTAAGCCACAGCACCCTCAGGGATTATTTCTTCTTTTATATCACAGGAGATTATATTTCAGTTTGTTTAACCTGTGGAAAGAGGTAAAACAGCCCCGGTAAGTGTGAGGGCCTGTTCAGTATTGGACTTGTTGAGCATTAATGAGTTTTATTTTTCAGCAAAAATGTACTGTAGGATAGTCTTTTTCAGTCAGGATGGCCGAGCGGTCTAAGGCGCTGCGTTCAGGTCGCAGTCTCCTCTGGAGGCGTGGGTTCGAATCCCACTTCTGACAAATGGTGCTTTTCAATGTTACCTTCAGTCAAAGAACTGAACTGCATTCTGTGGCCAAAGTGAGGGACTACCTGTGCAACAGATAGGCACTGCAGTCTCCTCTGGAGGCGTGGGTTCGAATCACACTTCTGACAAATGGAAATGTACCTGGAGCAAATTCAACAATTCTGATAGCATGTTAACAATGACAAGAAAAAACCATTCTTCCAGTAAGACTCCTTAACTTGGATCATTTTTCTTGCATATGTAAAAATTCTCCATTCTGTTCATTTGAACAAATCCCCTTCTTCAATGGAAACTTTTGAAAAATTCTCGCAATCAAATTTGAACAACAAATGAGTATGAAATACCAAATGACCATCAAAATGGCTATAAAGGGGGTGAGCAGATCGGCGAACCTCTGCATTTAACCCGGGTCGAGGATGCCTCCATCCTCTGAAGAAAATTTACAGTAGACATTTCTTTCTCCTTAGTGAAAGGAAAGATTCCAAGACTAAGCATCAATTTCAATTAGATTTTAACTTTTGTCTAATGGAACTATTTACCAAGAAGCAAAAACTTTCTAACAGTTTTCACTTTTGGTTTACATGAACTCCTTTGAACGGCACTTACAACTAATAGAAGCCAAGGGGATATCTTCTTATTCACGGGATTAATTCAGTTTGTTTACTAAAGGAACGCCCCTAAGGGCCTCAGAGCTGTGGATATTTTTTTTTTCAGGAATTATATGAGTTTTTTACCGGAAGAGGTAACGCCGTAAGGTGAGGGCTGGTTCGATCACTTTTGACAATGGTTTTATTTTTTCAGGAACTGACTCATTCTGTGGCCAAGTAGGCTCTGCGATAGGCGCAGTCTCCTCTGAGCGTGGGTTCTATCGAAAATCCCATTCTGACAAAGGGCTTTTCATTACCTTCAGTCAAAGAATGACTCATTCGTGCAAATAGGGACTCCTTGCAACAGATAGGCACTGCATTTTCCTCTGAGCGGGGTTCGAAACACTTCTGACAAATGTAATGTACCTCATCAAAACTGCATTTTGGAAAATGGACAATGAAAAACCAGTTCCTTGACTGTTACATTGACAGTTACTGGATCATTTTCTCATAGTTAAAAATTCTGCGTTTACTTCATTTTAACTCTGTTAAAATTTGAAACTTGAAAAATGACGAATAAAATTTGCAATCAAATGAGCTATTGAAGGAGGTGAGCAGAGTGGCGCAGCGGAAGCGTGCTGGGCCCATAACCCAGAGGTCGATGGATCGAAACCATCCTCTGCTAATTGTAAACATTTTGGGTCAGTAGGGACGTTGTCCTTTCCATCCTTATTGAGAAGGAAAGACTTTCACAAGACTAAGCATCAATTCTCGAAAAATATGAAATTGCTTAACTCTTTAGTGCTAAAGTGGACACTATGTTATGTCGCAAGACGCTAATGCAAACAATTTTGCTATATTCAGCTTTTACAACTTTTTGGTTTCAATTAAACTCCTTTGGGAATCTGGAACCTTTACGACTTATTTATGAAGGCCAAAGAGAGGGACTATCTGTGCAACAGATAGGCACTGCTGGGATTTGAACCCAGGATCTCCTGTTTACTAGACAGGCACTTTGACCAACTAAGCCACAGCACCCTCAGGGATTATTTCTTCTTTTATATCACAGGAGATTATATTTCAGTTTGTTTAACCTGTGGAAAGAGGTAAAACAGCCCCGGTAAGTGTGAGGGCCTGTTCAGTATTGGACTTGTTGAGCATTAATGAGTTTTATTTTTCAGAAAAATGTACTGTAGGATAGTCTTTTTCAGTCAGGATGGCCGAGCGGTCTAAGGCGCTGCGTTCAGGTCGCAGTCTCCTCTGGAGGCGTGGGTTCGAATCCCACTTCTGACAAATGGTGCTTTTCAATGTTACCTTCAGTCAAAGAACTGAACTGCATTCTGTGGCCAAAGTGAGGGACTACCTGTGCAACAGATAGGCACTGCAGTCTCCTCTGGAGGCGTGGGTTCGAATCACACTTCTGACAAATGTAAATGTAACCTGGAGCAAATTCAACAATTCTGATAGCATTTTGAAAAAACCGACAAAATGAAAAAACCCAGTTCCTTCAACATGGTAACATTGACTCAGTTTTTACTTTGGATTTCATTTTTTTCTTGCATAGGTTAAAAATTTCTCGCAGATATCTACTTCACATTCCTGTGAAAACATCTGTTTTACAAATTTGGAAACTTGAAGAAATGTACTCGCAAATACCAAATTTGACCAATTCAAAATGAGCTATTGAAGGAGGTGAGCAGAGTGGCGCAGCGGAAGCGTGCTGGGCCCATAACCCAGAGGTCGATGGATCGAAACCATCCTCTGCTAGTTGTAAACATTTTGGGTCAGTAGGGACGTTGTCCTTTCCATCCTTATTGAGAAGGAAAGACTTTCACAAGACTAAGCATCAATTCTCGAAAAATATGAAATTGCTTAACTCTTTAGTGCTAAAGTGGACACTATGTTATGTCGCAAGACGCTAATGCAAACAATTTTGCTATATTCAGCTTTTACAACTTTTTGGTTTCAATTAAACTCCTTTGGGAATCTGGAACCTTTACAACTTATTTATGAAGGCCAAAGAGAGGGACTATCTGTCAACAGATAGGCACTGCAGTCTCCTCTGGAGGCGTGGGTTCGAATCACACTTCTGACAAATGGAAATGTAACCTGGAGCAAATTCAACAATTCTGATAGCATTTTGAAAAAATGGACAAAATGAAAAAACCCAGTTCCTTCAACATGGTTACATTGACTCAGTTTTTACTTTGGATTTCATTTTTTTCTTGCATAGGTTAAAAACTTCTCGCAGATATCTACTTCACATTCCTGTGAAAACATCTGTTTTACAAATTTGGAAACTTGAAGAAATGTACTCGCAAATACCAAATTTGACCAATTCAAAATGAGCTATTGAAGGAGGTGAGCAGAGTGGCGCAGCGGAAGCGTGCTGGGCCCATAACCCAGAGGTCGATGGATCGAAACCATCCTCTGCTAATTGTAAACATTTTGGGTCAGTAGGGACGTTGTCCTTTCCATCCTTATTGAGAAGGAAAGACTTTCACAAGACTAAGCATCAATTCTCGAAAAATATGAAATTGCTTAACTCTTTAGTGCTAAAGTGGACACTATGTTATGTCGCAAGACGCTAATGCAAACAATTTTGCTATATTCAGCTTTTACAACTTTTTGGTTTCAATTAAACTCCTTTGGGAATCTGGAACCTTTACGACTTATTTATGAAGGCCAAAGAGAGGGACTATCTGTGCAACAGATAGGCACTGCTGGGATTTGAACCCAGGATCTCCTGTTTACTAGACAGGCACTTTGACCAACTAAGCCACAGCACCCTCAGGGATTATTTCTTCTTTTATATCACAGGAGATTATATTTCAGTTTGTTTAACCTGTGGAAAGAGGTAAAACAGCCCCGGTAAGTGTGAGGGCCTGTTCAGTATTGGACTTGTTGAGCATTAATGAGTTTTATTTTTCAGGAAAAATGTACTGTAGGATAGTCTTTTTCAGTCAGGATGGCCGAGCGGTCTAAGGCGCTGCGTTCAGGTCGCAGTCTCCTCTGGAGGCGTGGGTTCGAATCCCACTTCTGACAAATGGTGCTTTTCAATGTTACCTTCAGTCAAAGAACTGAACTGCATTCTGTGGCCAAAGTGAGGGACTACCTGTGCAACAGATAGGCACTGCAGTCTCCTCTGGAGGCGTGGGTTCGAATCACACTTCTGACAAATGGAAATGTAACCTGGAGCAAATTCAACAATTCTGATAGCATTTTGAAAAAATGGACAAAATGAAAAAACCCAGTTCCTTCAACATGGTTACATTGACTCAGTTTTTACTTTGGATTTCATTTTTTTCTTGCATAGGTTAAAAACTTCTCGCAGATATCTACTTCACATTCCTGTGAAAACATCTGTTTTACAAATTTGGAAACTTGAAGAAATGTACTCGCAAATACCAAATTTGACCAATTCAAAATGAGCTATTGAAGGAGGTGAGCAGAGTGGCGCAGCGGAAGCGTGCTGGGCCCATAACCCAGAGGTCGATGGATCGAAACCATCCTCTGCTAATTGTAAACATTTTGGGTCAGTAGGGACGTTGTCCTTTCCATCCTTATTGAGAAGGAAAGACTTTCACAAGACTAAGCATCAATTCTCGAAAAATATGAAATTGCTTAACTCTTTAGTGCTAAAGTGGACACTATGTTATGTCGCAAGACGCTAATGCAAACAATTTTGCTATATTCAGCTTTTACAACTTTTTGGTTTCAATTAAACTCCTTTGGGAATCTGGAACCTTTACGACTTATTTATGAAGGCCAAAGAGAGGGACTATCTGTGCAACAGATAGGCACTGCTGGGATTTGAACCCAGGATCTCCTGTTTACTAGACAGGCACTTTGACCAACTAAGCCACAGCACCCTCAGGGATTATTTCTTCTTTTATATCACAGGAGATTATATTTCAGTTTGTTTAACCTGTGGAAAGAGGTAAAACAGCCCCGGTAAGTGTGAGGGCCTGTTCAGTATTGGACTTGTTGAGCATTAATGAGTTTTATTTTTCAGGAAAAATGTACTGTAGGATAGTCTTTTTCAGTCAGGATGGCCGAGCGGTCTAAGGCGCTGCGTTCAGGTCGCAGTCTCCTCTGGAGGCGTGGGTTCGAATCCCACTTCTGACAAATGGTGCTTTTCAATGTTACCTTCAGTCAAAGAACTGAACTGCATTCTGTGGCCAAAGTGAGGGACTACCTGTGCAACAGATAGGCACTGCAGTCTCCTCTGGAGGCGTGGGTTCGAATCACACTTCTGACAAATGGAAATGTAACCTGGAGCAAATTCAACAATTCTGAA